>NC_089745.1:4615917-4643417 GCF_040412425.1 Macrobrachium rosenbergii | reverse complement strand
CAGGTTGTCGTAAGAGTAATCATCCGGAAAATACTTCCCTTCTCTTTCTCTCTCTTTCTCTCTTTATGAAAGAAGACAGGATAAGCCACGGTTGTCTTCGTCGGCAATGAAGATTTTTTTTTTTTTTTAGTTTTCTGTAAAAATAAACTATTGAGATGGCTTTGTCTGTCCGCACTTTTTTCTGTCCGCATTTTTCTGTCTGCACTTGATTCTGTCGGCAGTTTTTTCTGTCCGCACTTTTTCTGTCAGCCGTCACATCTTAAAATCTCCTGAGGCTAGAGGGCTGCAAATTGGTATGTTGATCGTGCACCCTCCAGTCATCAAACATGCCACACTGCAGCCCTCTAGCCTCCTCAGTAGTTTTTATTTTATTTAAGGTTAAAGTTGGCCATGATCGTGCTGAAAGTTTCATGGACCGATTTCATACAGAAAACTCGATTGTGCCGAAGGAACTACGGCGCATTTTTTACTTGTTTTTTTTTCTTTTTCGTATATACTGCAAGTCGCGTTGTATTAATTATCGAAGAGCTTAGTAGTGTCATTAGTATTTTGCAAGGTAATGAATTTTGTTATGTAATTATTCATTCTTATGTTTCCTGTAATTTTTTTATTTTTTTTTTAAGTTTCATACGAAATAATTCGTTCTGTTTGTTCGTGTGATTCGTGTAAGTTTTTCCACGAGTTTAAATATTTAAAAATATTTTCTAAACTTTGATTTCTGCAGCGAATATGATTTTCAGTGTTGGTTTCCAAATACCATCACATTCAAAATTCAGATTTTATATAAAAAAGATATTTGGTACCGTGTTAGGCCTAAACTGTAATATGAGAATGTCTTTCAATCATAATAACAGTTTTATGTGCGTTAATTCTCGGTAATATTAGGTGAGATTTATTGAAGCACCATGGACAGTGTAAAATATACCTTTTGAAGTTTCGATTCCCAAATAATTATTGAAAAATATCCTACAATTTATTGTGGTTAGGACACATAAATGTGTTGTACTTAGCCAGAAGTAACGGCAAAGCAATATGAAAGTTTTTACCACCATTGCTGGAAAGTTCCTTTCCGAATCTGGAAGTCGTGAAGCTCACTGGTCGTTGTTTATGCCAGCACGGGCTCTTGCTCATAGAGCAGGCCATAATTGTCATGAGCCTAACTGGGAAGATCTTGGGCGTGCAGACGTTGAGGTAGTTGTCATAAGGCCAACTGGGAAGATCTTGGGCGTGCGGACGTTGCAGTAGTGTCAGACGCCTTGAGTTCTGTACTGCGCTTGATATGAGTCATCCGTCCTTCTTTCCCTCCCCAGTTCCGCCCCTCTGGTCGTAAATGTAATCTCCTTTTCTCTTATTCCTCGTAATTATCGTTATTTTCGTCGTTATGTGTTGCTCTGGTAAGATATGTAGTTAAGAATATAAGTGATAAACTGTAATAAAGGAATAGTAACAATAAATATTTCCAGATTCAAGATTTTCTTACAATACAAATAGACAGACATACATTGATGTATATATTTGTCTCTTTCGTCAGTCACAAACCCAGAGTCATTCAGCAGATGCTTTTGCAAATGACGTACAACTTGATGCTTAATAATCTGCACGTGCAAATTGTTCAGTAATGGAATTTAAGCAAGAACTGTTATACATATGACTGAGATGGGAATGACGAGATGAATTTCTCTCTTATTAGAGTTGTTGAATTAATTAGCATAATTCAAAACTTAGAATGCAATTTGGCTTTCTGTATTTCCCTTTACCTCCTAATGCACACCATATTCTTTGGAAGTTTGAGTTTCAAGTGAGTGGCCCCTTTGGTGGGCTTGTTCCATATGAATAGGTTTCATCGTCTGAATAATAATAATAATAATAATAATAATAATAATAATAATAATAATAATAACAATAATAATTTTGATTTCATACTAATAAATGTATATGTTTCTATTAAGTATTTTCACTGTGTACTAATGTTCTCGGCGTCTTCAAACATCACTTAAGCAGAATTGTGATACAAAGCTTCCCCCCCTAACATGCGAAGTTAGAGATCTGACCTGGGGATGGCGAGATGCCCTTGGCTCCGGGGTCATTCCTATTGATTTTGCGGATGAAAGGTCAAAGGGCAGACCATCATCTGCTGCTCATTTCTTAAAAATGCTCTCCGGCCCGTTTTTGGAACTCTGCTTATTATGGCGGTTTGAAGCGTCGTTCGGGAATCCGGACTGGGAATTTCAGAGCTCTGTCTCTCTCTCTCTCTCTCTCTCTCTCTCTCTCTCTCTCTCTCTCTCTCTCTCTCTCTCTCTCACACAGAGTGCACCTATTATGACTCTCTCTCTCTCTCTCTCTCTCTCTCTCTCTCTCTCTCTCTCTCTCACACAGGGAGTGCACAAACACTCTCTCTCTCTCTCTCTCTCTCTCACACAGGGTGCACACGCAGACATGATTCTCTCTCTCTCTTTCTCTCTCTCACTCTCTCTCTCTCTCACAGTGCACACAGGCATGACTCTCTCTCTCTCTCTCTCTCTCTCTCTCTCTCAGAAGTCACACGGAAACTGATTCTCTCTCTCTCTCTCTCTCTCTCTCACTCTCTCACAGAAGTGCATGGAAACATGAACTCTCTCTCTCTCTCTCTCTCTCTCTCTCTCACACAGAAGTTCTCTCTCTCTCTCTCTCTCTCTCTCTCTCTCTCTCTCTCTCACACAGAAGTGCACACGGAAACATGATTCTCTCTCTCTCTCTCTCTCTCTCTCTCTCTCTCTCTCTCTCTCTCTCTCTCTCTCTCTCTCTTTCAAGATCTGTACACTCAAAGACGTTTAGGTAATTCAGTCCTTAGAATTTCTGAGCTCGTGCCAAAACTAACAGCAAATAATTTACCTCTCTACTATAGCGAAACGGCTTTCTCCAGGAGGGGGGCGTAGGGACTGAAATTTCGGGTGGGGGATTGGGGGAGGGAGAAGTCGCAGGGGCCGGACGAGATTGGGTGGATCAGTGGTTGTGTACACGGTCTTGTATAAATTTCCTACATCATCCCCTCCCCGCCCCCGCCCCCCCTCGCCATAAGCCGTAGGCAATTCGACGATAACAGGCGTGCGTGCCTCAAGCCGCATTCGAAGATGTGTTTACCCACCCCGTTCCAGCGTCATTTTTTTGTTGATTTTATTTCGTGTTTTTCAGCAAGACCCAGGGAGGAGAGAGAGAAATCAAATATTGAAAAAGAATGAAGATATAGAAGAAGAAAGAAGTTGAGAGAGAGAGAGAAGAGAGAAGAGAATCAAAATGAAAGTAATAGTAGGGGAAGACCATTGAGAGGAAGAGCTTGAGTTGTGAAAGAGAGATAAAAGAGAGATAGATACAGCATAGAAAGAAAATAATAGAAGACCTTGAGTTGAGAGAGAGAGAAGGGGTGGGGTGGGAATCAAATATAAATCAAAATGTGAAAGAGATAAAGAAGAGAGGAGGTAAAGGAATACCTTGTGAGTTAATAGGAGGAGAAAAGAGAAGAGCATCTACAATGAAATAGACATTTGGTATAAGCGTGCATGTGAAGAGAGAGAGAGAGAAGAGAGAGAGAAGAAATAAACAAGGAAAATCAAAGTGTGGAAGAGACAAACAGAAATTCAAGAAAACCCTAGAGAGAGAGAGAGAGAGAGAGAGAGAGAGAGAGGCGCTAGTGCCATTTGGATCAACCGCTTGATGCCAGGCCGAGGAAGAGGGGAGAAAATAGAAAAAACAGAACATTTCCAAACCAAGATTCGAGTTGGAAAAAAGAAAACAAAAAAAAGGTAAAGATGGCGGTGGGGAAGAGAGAGAGAGGAGAGAGGGTGGGTGGAGGGTAAATGGACGAGGGAGTGGGCGGAGTGCAGAAATGGGTGAGAGGGAGGCGGCGGGCAGGAGTTGGGTTGAGGAGGAGGAGGAGGAGGGCAGGAGGAGGAGGAGGAGGAGGTGGAGGGAGGGAGGAGGAGGTGGTCTTGGACGCGAGAAAAGGACCCAGGGGACCCAGAAGATGATTCGAAAGGAGGGGAACTCCAGAGGAGGGAAAGAACCCATACAGTACCACAATACAGATCGTCGAGTGAGTTTTATAAGATATATATATAACCCATATATATTTATACAGTATACATGTATATAATATATATATATATATATATATATATATATATATATATATATATATATATATATATATATATATATATATATATATATATATATATATTATATATATTAGATTTTCAGATTTATAATTTTTTTCAGATTTTCAGATTTAATATTTTTTCAGATATATAATTATATTTTCAGACATTTATAATCATTTTTTTTTCAGATATTTACAATTATGGAACGAATTTCACGCAAAAAATTCACGTTTAAAAGATGTAAATAGAACGAAGAAATGAGCAAATTATTTTTGACCAAAAACGTAAAACTTGTTTTAGAGAAATCTAGCGAACTTTAATGAAAATTTAGTGTCATTTTTGTACGTAAAAACAAGAAAGATTAATGTCAGTATTTGATGAAATTTAACGAAATTTAGAAAACAGATAGTAAACAGACTCTCGTCTTTTAAAAAACTTGAGAAAGACACGGAGTATTTTTCCCTTGATAAATTCAATTTCAACAATGCAAAAAAGACTGAAAATTCAAACCAAAAACACGTGATGATATCGACTCATGTAGAGCAGACTAAATCAATAGACAAATAATAAATTAATAAACATAAAGAATATATAATATATTTTTCATTTATCTACGGAAAATATTTTTCCTAACCCCGTTACAGGGTGCTACTACCAAGCACGCCTCTTCTCCCGAACACTTCTCCATTCGCGGAGCGGAATGGCTGCTAAGGGCCTGGTTTTGTGCGATGGAAGGGGAAATGTGATGGGTGGGGTGGATGAGCACAGAGAGAGAGAGAGAGAGAGAGAGAGAGAGAGAGAGAGAGAGAGAGAGAAAAGGGGGAGGGATAAGAGATGCGGGTGGAAAGAGACTCGTTTAGCAAGGGTTCGTGAATTATCATAGCGTCGCGTAATGACGAAGGGGAATTTGTACTTTCTTATTTTCATACTCGTTTCTGTATCTGAAGCTGTGCGTGCGCGCGCGCACACACACACACAGGTACGCGTATTTCATTTGTATGTTTATGTGTGTATATATATATGTATATATAAATATACATATATATGTATAAACAAATAGATAAATATATATATATATATATATATATATATATATATATTTATATATATATATATATATATATATATATATATATTATATACATGTATAGATAAATAAATAATATATATATATTTATATATATATATAATATAATATATATATATATATATTTTATATACATGTGTATAGATAAATATATATATATATATATATATATATACAATATATATATATACACATACATACATACATACATACATGCACAGCTCTATACACATTTGTAATACCAGTGAAATAAAATAGCGCAGACTCAAAAACATAAACTCCCCCTCTAAAAACAAACAACAAACAAACATACAGATATGGAAACAATGGCAGAGGCATGACTAAGAATTTGGAGGAGGAAATTGCTTCCATGGGAAGAGGGTGGGGGTAGCTGATGGGGGGGAGGGAGGGAGGGTGTGAAGACGGTGTTACTGTAAATGGAATGTGTGGGTCGAGATTGCTGTTGATGTTTTGTTAGGGGTGAGGATGTTTGGTAAATGGGGGAATGGGAGGTGGGGGTGTTCGTGATGCAGGGGACGTTTATTTGGGGAGGGGTTATGGATTATTGGGTGATTGACGGGAGATGAGCGATTATGAATGGCTTTAGAAACTCTCTCTCTCTCTCTCTCTCTCTCTCTCTCTCTCTCTCTCTCTCTCTCTCTCTCTCTCTCTCTCCTGAAAAATTGCCTCCTGCCTGACGTCCTTATTAGAAAATGGGGTCTAACGAGGTCACGCATGCGAAAATGAAGTCAGCCTTGAGAAGTTTCCTCTAAATTATGAAGTGTTTTTGGATTATTGAATGATATGATTTTAAAAAGAGATTATAAATATCCTTTAGAAACTCTCTCTCTCTCTCTCTCTCTCTCTCTCTCTCTCTCTCTCTCTCTCTCTCTCTCTCTCTCATTGAGTTCTGAAAGCATTGTCCTTCATCCCGGATCACGGAGTTAGTTTTGAACTGTGATAACACCGACGAGCGATGACAATAGGCTTAAAGCAGATTTGCGATTTCTGTTTGTTGATGATCGCTCAAGTTTGTTAATTGGGCTGGAAGCGCGTGGATGTTTGTTCTAACGTTATTTTTTTTGTAATGTTGCAAAGACTTGCGGACGGACGATACATCCTGTTTACCGTGTGCTTTGACGTAAAACAGATCGCTGACTGAAGTTACGATTCCCAAAGAGGTCAGTCAGATCGCTGACTGAATTGTATGGTTCCCGGAGAGGTCAAACAGATCGCTGACTCAATTTACGATTCCCGGAGAGGTCAGACAAATCATGTGAATTATGCGATTCCCAAAGAGGTCAAACAGATCATTGTTGATGATTTCCAAAGACGCCAAACAGATTTATTGAATGGGCTTCCCAAGAGGTTAAACAGATCGTGGACTGAATTTGTTCCCAACCAAACAAATCGTTAATTATTTTCACTGTAATGATTCCAAGGACAAACAGACTCGCTGACTGATACATCCCAAAGTTTCAAACAGATCGCTGACTAGATGCTTGGTTAAAGGAGTCAAACAGATCATTAACTGGTTACGATTCCCAAAGACGGTCAGTCAGATCGCTGACTGAATTATATGATTCCCAAAGGCCAAACAAGATCGCTGACTCAATTTGATTCCCGGAAGTTCAAACTGGTTAGATTCCAAGACTGACTCAATTTACGATTCCCAAAGAGGTCAAACAGATCGCTGACTGAATTATAGGATTCCCAAAGAGGTCAAACAGATCATTGACTGAATTTACGATTCCCAAAGACGCCAAACAGATCGCTGACTGAAGTATTATCCCCAAGAGGCAGACAGAAAAGACTGAATTATACGGTTCCTAAATTGCTGACTGACTGAAACAGATTAACGTTTACGATTCCCAAAGAGGCCAAACAGATCGCTGACTGAACTATACGATTCCCAAAGAAGTAAAACAGATTTCTACCTGAATTTACGATTCCCAAAGAGGTCAAACATTACTCTCTGAATGTACGATTTCCCAAAGAGGCCGGTTTAAGGAAGACCAAATTTGCAGAGGCTGTGAAACTTATTAGTTATTTAAGATGTATTAACGAATGAATGAATTTATTTTTTTATTTTTTCGCGAAAGTGACATTAAGCCAACTCTCATCGAACATGCGAACAAGACCTGTTAGTTATTTGAGATTTATGAACGAATGAGTGATTTATTTTTATTTTTATATATTTATAGCCGCGTGGCTATCTCCTCGCGTCGGACACGCGAATAAGACCTGAGTAATCCTCCCCTACGTCGCTTCTCCCTCTCTCGCAGACGGTCTTTATGGTCACGCTGAGATTCCCCATTGGGCGGTTGATCCACGAGAGAGAGAGAGAGAGAGAGAGAGAGAGAGAGAGAGAGAGAGAGAGAGAGAGAGAGAGAGAGAGAGACTTACACATGAAGGAAGAAAGAGGGGTTGTAGTCGGTGGGGGAGTGAAAAGAAGAAGAAAAGAAGAAAAGAAGAAGAAGAGGAGGAGAGAGAGAGAGAGAGAGAGAGAGAGAGAGAGAGAGAGAGAGAGAGAGAGATTTACATACGAAGGAAGAAAGAGGGGTAGTAGTCGGTGGGGGAGTGAAATGAAGAAGAAGAAGAGGAGGAGGAGGAGGAGGAGGAGGAGAAGGAGGAGGAGAGAGAGAGAGAGAGTTACACATGAAGGAAGATGGAGGGTTTGTAGTCAGTCGGTGGGGAAATGAAGAAAGAAGAAGAAGAAAGAAGAAAGAAGGAGAAGGAGGAGGAGGAGGAGGAGGAAAAATCTCGTGATTAATAAGCCAGAGATTGGAGAATGGTTGGAGTGGATGGCATTGTTCAAGCATGGTCTGATGATGAGAGATAAAGTCGACACGTGGGCAGTACCCCTTTTTTGGCAAGAAGGCGAACAGGGGGTGAGGAGGGGAGGGGCCAGTTCGGGAAAAGCTGGTAGGATTAATGGTCTTCGTGGGGTATTGTCATAGGTGTCTTTTTTGCGTGAGTCTTTATAGTGGGGGAAATTGAAAAGAATAGTCCTCCTCTCCCCTCCACCACGAAGCTGTGGAATGCTCAGACAGCTTTCATTTTCGGGGATTATAGCCTTTCTGCTTTCAAGAGGCGAATCTGTCCAGGTGTCTGCCAATTAGAGAATTATTGGCCCACTTACCTATACTTCTAGTTCCTCGTTGGGAGAGTCGGTAGAGTTCTCGGCTGGCACTCTGCTAGGCCTGAGTTCGAGTCTCCAGGCCGGCCAATGAAGAATTAGAGGAATTTATTTCTGGTGATAGAAATCCACGTCTCCGTATAATGTGGTTCGGATTCCACAATAAGCTGTAGGTCCCGTTGCTAGGTAACCAACTGGTTCTTAGCCACGTAAAATAAGTCTAATCCTTCGGGCTCAGCCCTAGGAGAGCTGTTAATTAGCTCAGTGGTCTGGTTAAACTAAGGTTTACTTACTTTACCTATAGTTCTGTTTCCGATGATTGCCATAACCCGCCCATTTTCAAAAGGCTGGTCGATCCCTTCCCTAGGTAGGCCTATTAGTGCTGTCTTTCTGTTTCATGCGGTATATGAAGCATTTATCTCACCAAGGGAATATCTGCTCTTTATCAGGCGTTTGCCCGTCTGAAAGCACAGTCAGGAAAGATCCCGTGAAAGGTCAATCAGTTGCCTTCGCATTATAATGATTGTCGTGCCTTTTTTAATCCGAGGACGTAGAGCATTGTCCCCGAAGTATGCCGTCTGTTGTTGAATAATCACAAAAATCCCTAATTTTATTTTTATGGAGTCTGTTGTTGAATGATCAGCTATAAAAACCCATCGCTTTCTCTTGTTTTTGTTTGAAACTCCTCGTTATTCAAGTATGCCTTTTATCAAGTCAGTAACTTATATAAATTATATATTTTTTTTTACAAATGCTTTCTAGTTTTCTGAAAAGAAAACTATCGTGCCGGCTTTGTCTGTCCGTCCGCACTTTTTTCTGTCCGCCCTCAGATCTTCGCTACTACTGAGGCTGGGGCTGCAAATTGGTATGTTAATCATCCACCCTCAATCATCAAACATACCAAATTGCAGCCCTCTAGTCTCAGTAATTTATTTTATTAAAGTTAAATTAAGCCAATCGTTAGCTTGGCAAAAGATATAAGATGGGCCGCGGCTCATACAGCATTACACCGGGACCACCGAAAGATAGACCTGTTTTCGGTGGCCTTGATTATACGATGTACAGAAAACTCGATTGCGCCGAAGAAACTTCGGCGCATTTTTTTACTTTTTTTTATCGTAGTGTCCGAATTTTTTTTTACACCAAATCTGAAAACTGACAAAATTTATTCACTTGTTTTCTCCGTTAAGCTCACGAGGCAGCGAAATCATTATTTTTTTATTATTAGCAAGAGGTATTATATATATCATTAGTGTACGAATTAATGAGAATTTCTCCCGGGAATTTATTGGAAATGGCATATCATTGTAAATGAAGTTATTTAATAACTAAGCTTCCGATTTCTATGAAATACAAAGATTTTTTTAATCGTTTGTGTATTATCCCTGAAGCTCTTGAAGTGATCAGACGAAATCCTCATTAAGATGAGTATCCTCTTTTACTGGATAGAGAATTAATCCTTATTGCGGAAGATAAGATATAACGTTGTGGTTATTATATATTTTTAATCTTCACCGACTATATTCTCGGAAGCCAGTCATGTTAATGAAGAAGGTTTAGAGATGAAAAACTATTATTATTATTATTATTATTATTATTATTATTATTATTAAGCTTTTTTGGTTTATTTTTCTTCATCATCTATAAAAATCTATAAAATAGTCTTGGCTATTTTTGTATTTTATATTCAGGTTTATTTAACAGAAAAAACACACGACAGTAATGGTATTCAATACTCTAACTTCATATGATATATATATATATATATATATATATATATATATATATATATATATATATATATATATATATATATATAAATTAAATGTTTATATATATATATATATATATGTATTACACACTGTACAGCACACATTGGGATATATATATATATATATATATATATATATATATATATATATATATATATATATATACTGTATATATATATATATATACTATATATATATATATATATATATATATATATATATATATATATATAATATATAATATATATAAATTTAAAGTTTGATATTGGAGACTAAAGCTCCTCTTGGAAAAACCTCTCTTATGAAATACAAGTTTTCCCATGTTTCATTCAGTTTTCTCCCAAGGTGCAGTTGTATTTTGTATATGGTTGACCATCACTTTTTCTCCTCCTCGTCTTCCATACACATAAGGCACTCGATGCCACACGCATTATCCTGATTGATTTTTTTCCTTCCCCCCCTGATTTTCCCTCTCATGGTCTCATTCCCTTTCTCTGTCTTGCACTGTACATTCCCTTCATTCTGAATCATCCTCCCTGATATTTACAACGAATCCAGTCTGTTTCGTACTGCGCGTTCCCTTCATTATAAATCATCTCCTCTCGTTCGTGGTATGTATTCCCCTCATCCATAACCGTCCGTTGTCTGCCTTGTATAATCCATTCCTTCATTCCGAACCATTCCCTCTCCATCCTCTACAAGGCATTAATATTCAATATCATTCCCTTCTCATTCCGAGTCATCTACAACCCGTTCTATACATTCCAGCGATCCTGACTCAGCACTTCAATTTTTTATAACTGCGCATTACCTTCGTTATGAGTCCTCCCCCTGCCCCCCTCCCCCCTTTTCTTATTTATTTCTCCCCTCCCCTCTCTCTCTCGTCTTTTCTCTCTCTCTCTCTCTCTCTCTCTCTACTTTTTAGAACGGGTCGTACATGTACTTCAGCGTCATAGGGTAGACTCTCTCCTTCCCTCCCTTCCCCTTCCCTCTCCATTCCCCCTCCCCTCCCCCTTCTTTTTTTATGCGAAATCAATAGTCATTGCCCTGAATGATGTAGGCTGCCTGTGATGTGAGCGTTGGCGAATAGGTCTTGGGCCTTAGGTATTGGGATGGAAATGGGTGGAGGGGTGGGGTGTCATGGTCTTCATCGATAAGAGAGGTGGGGGGTGAGATGTTCACTGCTATTTGCGTATATCTTATTTCGTATGTTTTATTATGCATTAGTTATTATTTGAAATTGCATGACGGTTTGGCCTTTGTTCATTTTCGTAATGACGCGGATATTTTCGTATATCACTTCCGTTAAGGAGGTTTTGTTTTGAATTTAGTTTCGTCATCAGGAATACGCCGATAGTTTGTCATCGGAAATACGGAGATAGTTTGCCAGCAGGAATACTCAGATGGTTTGTCCAACAGGAATACGTAGATAGTTTGTCATCGGGAATACGCAGATAGTTTGTCCAACAGGAATACGCAGATAGTTTATCAACAGGAATATGCAGTTAGCTTGTCATCAGGAATGTGCAGATAGTTTGTCAAACAGGGATACGCAGATAGTTTTCATCAGGAATACGCAACTATTTTGTCAAAGGAACGTGCAGTTAGTGTGTCAGCAGGAATACGTTGTTATTTCAGCAGGAATATGCAGTTAGTTTGTCAGCAGGAATGCGTAACTAGTTTGTCAGCAGGAATACGCAGTTAGTTTCTCAGCAGAAATACGCAGGTAGTTTGTCAGTAGGAATGCGTAATTATTTTGTCAGCAGGAATATGCAGTTTGTTTGTTAGTACGAATGCGTAATTAGTCTCTCAGCAGAAATACGCGGGTAGTTTGTCAACAGGAATATGCAATTAGTTTTCCAGCATAAATATGCAAAAGGCGGTGGAGATTTTAAAGTAAATTTTAACAGTGACATGATGAACTAACAAGGGCATAAGGTTTGAAAGGGGGTATGTAATAGCTTTTGGGGAGATGAGGCCTCCTTTGGAAAGAGTGTAATTTGTAGATGTTCCGGGCTGAAGAAACGAAACGCTATAGTTCCGTACCGTAGAGTTTTGTTAACCGAATTCATTATACCCTTTGCAAAGAAACCGCAAATAACCATTTCTGGTCGATAAATATTCGTGTGTAATGCGGGTTTGACCTTTGCAGAGGTAAACGCTCTCAGAATGTATTTCTCTCTCTCTCTCTCTCTCTCTCTCTCTCTCTCTCTCTCTCTCTCTCTCTCTCTCTCTCTCTCTCTCTAGAAGTTTACATATTCTTAATTACCTTAGGTATTCAACTTTGAAATCTATTACAGATTGCCATCTCTCTCTCTCTCTCTCTCTCTCTCTCTCTCTCTCTCTCTAGAAGTTTATATTCTAATTACCTTTGGTATTCAACTTAAATCTATTACGGTTGTTCGAATTTGATTGCCATCTCTCTCTCTCTCTCTCTCTCTCTCTCTCTCTCCTTTTATGTTTCCATATTCTTATTTACCTTAGATATTCACCTTTTAGATTTATTACGGATGTTCGAATTCTGTTGCCATCAGATATGTTTTCAAGACGAACAACCTAGAGCTGTAGTTCTGTCCAAATCGGATGAACGCTTCCCTCTCTCTCTCTCTCTCTCTCTCTCTCTCTCTCTCTCTCTCTCTCTCTCTCTCTCTCTCTCACACCTCCCGGAGTGGAAACCGGCGGATGTTGTCGCATCTATCCATGTAAGAGGAAACCTTGCCAATATTCGGCGCAGGTCCCGAGGTCTCTGGTGACATTAAAATGTAAACACGACAAGGGACCGCTTTGTCCTCGTCTCGGGACGTCTGGAGAGAGAGAGAGAGAGAGAGAGAGAGAGAGAGAGAGAGAGAGAGAGAGAGAGAGAGAGAGGAAAGTAAAAGAACTAAAGAGAGAGAGGGAGAGAAGAGTACGAACGGAGAGATGAAATTAAAGAGAGAGAGAGAGAGAGAGAGATGATGAATATGGAGGGATAAAACAAAGAAAGAGAGAGAGAGAGAGAGAGGAGAGAGAGAAGAGAGAGAGAGAGGAGAACGAAAGTAAAAGAACTAAAGAGAGAGGGAGAGGAGTATGGACTGAGGTATAAAAACACAGAGAGAGAGAGAGAGAGAGAGAGAGGAGAGGAGAGAGAGAGAGAGAGAGAGAGAGAGAGAGAATTAAAGTAAAAAAACTAGAGAGAGAGAGAGAAGTATGAACGGAGGTATAAAAACATAGAGAGAGAATGAGAGTAAAAGAACGAGAGAGAGAGAGAGAGAGAGGTGAAGAATGAAAAGAGGAGAGACTAAAAAAAAGGAGAGAGAGAAAAAAAGAAGAGAATTGAAAGGGACAAAAGAATGAGGAGGGACTAAAGTAGAGGGTCTAAAAAAAGAGAGAGAGAGAGAGAGAGAGAGAGAGAGAGAGAGGGCTGACGGTGGACTTATTTCATGGACCGTAACATATCGAGTTACTCTGTGAGAGATGTCTGGGAAGGAGAATTGTTGTGGCTAAAAATAAAGTTGGGAGTTCGATGAAAAATGTTTTTGCATGAGTTTTTCAAATACTTAAAAGTTTCTTTGTATGGCCGTTGCATGGCAGTGTCGTAGATGGTGCTGTGGAACTTTCGTTTCCATAATAATAATAATTATTATTATTATTATTATTATTATTATTATTATTATTGGTTATTAATGTATTATTGGCTTATCTCAGCTGCATGAGTCACTAAAATGGTGAAGAAATTCACAATTGTGTCAGTGTGAACAATAATAATAATAATAATAATAATAATAATAATAATAATAATAATAATAATAATAAAAAAATAATAATAATAATAATTGGTGTAAAAATAAGAAGAAATAATAATCTCATTAGTCATAAAAATATATGAAGAAATCCAGAATGATGTTTTGTATGTGTATATATCTATATATATATATATATATATATATATATATATATATATATATATATATATATATATATATATATATATATATATATATATATATCGAGAGCTTTCACTGAACCTGCTCAATCCTCCAATAATAATAATAATAATAATAATAATATGTATAATAATAATAATAATAATATATGACCACTAAAAATCAATGAACCGAATTACCTTACCCACGATGATGATGATGATGATGATGATAATTGTAAAAAAAATGAATGATAATGACACTGCGGGCGTATACAGGCAAAGTAATTTCCCCCGTGTGGTCATTACCATAAAAGCCAGCTTATGGAAAGCCGTATGTTTGTTCGTGCGTGCGGGAGCCAACACGCGTAGCTTGGCCCACGTAATTATTGATGAGGACCTCAATTAGCCCATTTGCTCATTCACTTATGCGAGTCTTTGAGAGAAGGGGAAAGGCGAGTTCTGCTGACGTATGCAGAATGAGGGGACTACTTTGCTGGTCGTATGAAATGCGGTTCTTTGCTACTTGCGCGCGCAGGTGCTGTTGGAAGGCCATTTTGGGGGTGATTATGAAGGTGTGATTATGTGTGTTTGTGTATTATGAGAGAGAGAGAGAGAGAGAGAGAGAGAGAGAGAGAGAGAGAGGGGTGGGAATTTCTTTGTTTCCCCTGTGGCTTGAATCTTCAGTAAGTCACAAGGTATACATACATATATATACACAAACACACACATATATATAAATATATATACACATATATATATATATATATATATATATATATATATATATAAATATATATGTGTATATATATATGTGTATATATATATATGTGTGTATATATATATATATGTATATGTGTATATATATATATATATATATATATATATATATATATATATATATATATATATATATATATTCCTGTAGCAGTGGTGTTCAGAAATCTCACTTCCCTCTGTCTGTATTGCCTCTTATCCTGCAAGAGGTCTTGAAAACACTCAGGTTTTATTTTATTGTAATGACTAACCTTAATCTAATAATATCATGATTTGACCTCTTGTCTTAGGATTCACTGACTGTGTCAGTATGCCCTACCAATATTTTTCCCCACTTACAAAGCCCTCACTACGTCATATTAAAGCGGGACTTGCCTAGGACTTTTTAGTGTGTGACTGACATCTCTGAGAAGCAGTAGGATAAAATTTACTGGCTGCTTGTTGCGGTAAGTTGAGCAACAAGACTCTCTCTCTCTCTCTCTCTCTCTCTCTCTCTCTCTCTCTCTCTCTCTCTCTCTCACCTGGTTTTTCTTTGTCTTCCGAATTAGGGTTAATGCACTCTCCTACCGCGGTCCAGTTAATTTTTTTTCCTTTAGGCCTAAGTTAGGCCTGGGGAATTAACCTACTCTCCTCATTGACCTTTGGATGAAAATTCTAAAGATGTCTATTTTTATTAACTATAATAGCCCCTTGTTTTCTTGAATGATAGGTAATGCTAAGGAAAGACATATATGAAGGCCTGGCGATCAAATTGTATTGAATTGATTAGTGTATAATATATTTTTTTTGGTATTTATGATTTTCATTGCAAAGACTCTGGTTACTTGAGGTGGATGACAGTAATACTAACAATGTCAAAGTTGCAGGAAGGGTTTTGATTTTATGTGCTTTCTTGTAAGTAATGTTGGGAAAACAGAACTTGGTAATTAAAGTATATATATGCTTCTCTTGTCTTGTAGTCTTGTGGACAGAGCATAAGCACTTTGTATATGTAAATATATATATATATATATATATATATATATATATATATATATATATATATATATATATATATATATATACACACACACATATGCAGTATATATAATAACAAGACCTCACTTAAACGGGTTGGTATCTGGAGACTTTATTCACAAAAGTTAGGAGCTTTCAAGGACTAACTGTCCCCATCGTCCGGACGATGGGGACAGTTAATCCTTGAAAGTTTGTAAATTTTGTGAATAAAGTCTCCATCAGTTACCATCATGTTTAGGTTCTGTTCTGTTATTCTTTATTCTGTAGTGTGTGTGTGTGTGGAGAGAGAGAGAGAGAGAGAGAGAGAGAGAGAGATCTTTGTGATAAGAACTCGGTGGTTTATACCCAAGAAAAACGTACCATCAGGAGTAATCTTAGGAGATACCTGAGAAACCTCGCTCGGTAGCATCAAACGAGAAGGACATCATCAAACGTTCCTGGGGGCGTTCCATCCAGGTAAACGTTCCACTCGGAGCAACGTTTGAGAAGGGCCTTTGCGTTCCGAACGATTGGTTATTTACCTTAGGAGTGGTTTGTTTAGACTGGTTCGCCTGGCGCATTTTTTTTAGTTTCATGGTGTGATATGATTCCGTATTTTAGAATTTTTAAACCTCTTAGTATGGAAATTCCTTTATGCTCTTACCTTGGAATATGATTTCATTTGTTTATTTATTTATTCATTTATTTTTGGTAATTTGCGAAATATCATGCTACCTGAAGTCTTGTTTTTTTTTATAGTTTTGGCTCGAGGACAGGCAGGCAGTAGAGACAGACAGACAGACAGACAGACAGACAGACAAGAGAATATGGGAGGAAACAGGACAAAAAATCAGAACAGGCAACAACAACTCTGCCATTTTTTTTTCCCTTGGCTGATAAGACGAAGGAGGTGATTGGTGAGGTATTAGCGGCCTAAGCCTCCCAGTAAGTCCTGCGTAAGATCTGTAATCTTCCCCGCGTCCGATATTCCCCCTCCGGGTCTTCCCTGGCGAGTCTTTTCTCTCGTCTTCATATTTTATTATCGGGTTTTTAGTTTCTGTAAAAGAAGACTGTTGCGCCGACTTTGTCTGTCCGGCCGCACTTTATTCTTTCCGCACTACATTCTGTCTGCACTTTTTTTCTGTCAGCACTGTTTACTGTCCGCGCTTTTTCTGTCCGCACCTTATTCTGTCCTCACTTTTTCTGTCCGCACTTTATTCTGTCCTCACTTTTTCTGTCCGCACTTTATTCTGTCCTCACTTTTTCTGTCCGCACTTTATTCTGTCCTCACTTTTTCTGTCCGCACTTTATTCTGTCCTCACTTTATTCTGTCCTCACTTTTTTTTACTGTCCGCACTTTTTCTGTCCGCCCTCAGATCTTAAAAACTACTGAGGCTAGAGGGCTGCAAGTTGGTATGTTGATCATCCAACCTCCAAGCATCTAACATACCAAACTGCAGCCCTCTAGCCTCAGTAGCTTTGATTTTATTTAAGATTAAAGTTAGCCGTAATCGTGCTTCTGGCAACGATATAGGATAGGCCACCACCGGGTGGTGGTTACAGATTCATGGGCTGCGGCTCATACAGTATTATACCGAGACCACCGAAAGATAGATTTATTTTCGGTGGCCTTGATTATACGCCGTAGCAGCTGTACTGAAAACTCGATTGCGCTGAAGAAACTTCGGCTCATTTTTAACTTGTTTACGTCACTGTATTGTGTTTAGTTATTCCTACGCGTTTTGTTAATGCATTTATTTATCCGTGAAAATTCTTGATGTATGATTAGGTTATACTGTAAATTCACTCGATTACGGTATATGAATTTTTTTTTTATTTTTCTTTATGGTACTTATATTGTGTTTCATTGACGTTTGCACCAGACTTTAAAGTCTGTTGCAAGGTCCCTTAAATTTCTCTCTCTCTCTCTCTCTCTCTCTCTCTCTCTCTCTCTCTCTCTCTCTCAGAAAGGCACAGGCAGCTTGCTGACCGTCGGAGTATAATTCTGTCAAATTGTGTATGTCAGTCTGGGGGCCGTGAGAAAAGGTTATCATCAAATGACCTTGCCCTTTGACCTTATTTTTTTAATTTATTTCTCAGCTGTTGTAGCTTTCCTTTATTTATTTATTTATTTATTTATTTATTTATTTCTCGGCTGTTTATTTTTCCTCTTTTTATTTATTTTTCAGCTGCCTTTAGCTTTCCTTTTTTTTTTTTCCAGATGTTTTAGCTTTCCTTTTTTATTTATTTCTCAGGTTTTTAGCTTTCCTTTTTATATTTATTACTCTTTTTTAAGCATTTTTTTTTATTTCTTTTTTAATATTTATATTGTGTGCTGATTTGCGTACCATCTACCCATGCTTTTAACTCTGTAAGAGAAATAAAGCAAAAAGTGTAAAGCCCTCTCACAGAACTGCCCATATTGATTGATAGATGTAGATACTTCTGACAATGAAGGAGACGTCGGTGACTGACTATTCGTGGGTAGTGTCATCTACGAATGACCCGGATGTTCGACTCATTCGTGTGCCGTCAGGTCAGGGTTATTGATTGGCGGGGGGGGGTGGGGTGGGGAGTTATCTATTGATTGGTGATTTTTCTCATTCACTTCTGACTAATGTTACTTAATTTGCTGTTCATCTCTCTCTCTCTCTCTCTCTCTCTCTCTCTCTCTCTCTCTCTCTCTCTCTCTCGGTTCCCGTGGGAAAATTTGTTTGGAATGAAGCCATTGCTAGGTCCGCGTGTAGATCAGCATTGTAGCAGTGTTGGGCCTGGTCTGAAATTGGATGGGTGACTGATGATATTTTATATATACATATACATATATACAGTAATATATATATATATATATATATATATATATATATATATATATATATATATATATATATATATAAAATATATACTGTATATGTGATATATATATTATACATACATACATGTACGTAGGCCCATATATGTATGTATGGATGAATGGCTAAGTCACTGTCACCCCTCCATTAAAAGGCGTAGGTTCGAATCCTTGCCGAGATAGATGCACTTAACAAGTAATTTACTTTGTGTGTCAGTTATTCCAAAGGTAAAGTAAATTCGATTTGAATGGCCATTTTTGTCTTAATAATTGAGAGAATAAATAGAATAAATAGTCATGCTTGAATCAGTTAAAAAAATACTATATATTATTTTTAACCAACTATTACCAAAAAAAAACTTATAACCAAGTGTTACAAACTTCTCGCTGAGTGATTTATAAAATTTTTATTTTTTTTTATGGTCACATAAATTTAATGTGGACTTCTAGAACAGGTCACCGGTACAGTAAATGCACTTTAGAATACTTTTTTAATTGTTTTTTTGTAGTTTTCTGTAAAAGAAAACCATTGTACCGGCTTTGTCTGTCCGTCCGCACTTTTCTGTCCGCTCTCAGATCTTAAAAACTACTGAGGCTAGAGGGCTGCAAACTGGTATGTTGATCATCCACCCTCCAGTCATCAAACATACCAAATTGCAGCCCTCTAGCCTCAGTAGTTTTTATTTTATTTAAAGCTAAAGTTAGGCATAATCGTGCTTCTGGAAACGCTATAGGACAGGCCACCACGGCTGGCAGAGAGTTTCATAGACCGCGGTTCATACAAAATTATAGTGAGACCACCAAAAGACAGATCCGTTTTCGGTGGCCTTGATAATGCACTGTAGCGGCTGTACAGGAAACTCGATTGCGCCGAAGAAACTTCGGCGCATTTTTTACTTGTTTTTATTTAAGTAGCGCAGTCACTCAGTCGAACAATAATAACAGTAATTTATGCCATTAGGACCAATGGCCCTGTAGCGTGTCCCAACTCGGTCCATTCTAATCAGAGTGATGAAGTGTTTTTTTTTTTTTTTGTCTGAGAGAGAGTGTAATTGTATTATGCTAAACAACGTAAGAACACAATAAACAAAAAACAACAACGAATATTTAGAAGAAAAACATGACCTAGGGAACAACATTTCATTATATTTTCTGCTCTTACAGGATTTGTGATAAAAAAGTATATGCATAAGTATTCATATGTATATTTCTTATACACATTGATTTTCAATAGTTAGTGTATACGCACAAGTATTTACATAAATATTTCGTATATAAATTGATATTCAATATAGTTAATGTGTACATAAGTATGCACATGTATATTTCGTATATATATTGATTTTCAATAGTTAATGTATACATATAAGTATTTATATGTATATTTCATATATAAATTGATACTCTATACAGTTAATGTATTCACATAAGTATTCATATGTTTATATCGTATATAAATGAATTTTCAATACAGTTAATGTATACATATAAGTATTCATAAGTATACGTAGTAAATACCGCACTTTATTTGTCCGCATTTTTTCTGTCCGCCCTCAGATCTTAAAAACTACTGAGGCTAGAGGACTGCAAATTGGTATGTTGATCATCCACCCTCCAGTCATCAAACATACCAAATTGCAGCCCTCTAGACTCAGTAGTTTTTATTTTATTTAAGGTTAAAGTTAGCCATAACCGTGCTTCTAGCAACGATATAGGACAGGCCACCACCGAGCCGTGGTTAATGTTTCATAGGCCGCGGCTCATACAGCATTATACCGAGACCGCCGAAAGATAGATCTATTTCCGGTGGCCTTGATTGTACGCTGTACAGAAAACTCGATTGCGCATTTTTTTACTTATTATTATTACAAGTATTTCTTAAATCCTTATCAGAATTGTTTCTTTATTATTACAAGTATTTCTTAAATCGTTATCAGAGTTGTTTCTCTATTATTACAAGTGTTTCTTAAACCGGTATCAGAATTGTTTCTTTATTATTACAAGTATTTCTTAAATCGTCATCAGAATTGTTTCTTTACCAAAATTCCAGACGGTTAAAAATCTTGCAACAAAGTGAGGCTAAATCCGCTTTAATTAATCGTTATGAACTCGGTAAACAGGTTTTGCCAGAGACGCAAGTGCGTTTGTTATTGTCCTTCTTTTTTTTTTTTTTTTGGACGAAGCAGCCATCTGCTGCTTGATAACAACTCTGCCAATGTATCACGTGTATGAAATGACTGGGGAAAGGCAATTTATCCTGTCGGGGAATTGGGGTGCGGTGGCTAATCTCTCTCTCTCTCTCTCTCTCTCTCTCTCTCCTCTCTCTCTCTCTCTCTCTCTCACACACATACAGTCTCCTCTCTCTGTCTCTCTTTGACACTCTTCTTTCTTCGTCCTTCTAAAGAATATGATGTTCGTTTGAAAGAAGTTACAGGTGATAGGTAGGAGATACCGAAAAGAGAGATCAGTTATTAAAAAAGAAAATAAGAGATAAAATAATAAATTAATAGATAAAAAGATAAATATATAAATTAATCAAATACAAGGTGGTTGATTTTAGGATAGTAATGCGTTGCATTTTTGCATGAACTTTTGAGGCTCTAATAGAACAACATCCTCAGGGGAGACTATTCCACAGTCCAGCGGTGTGAGGAATAAAAGATCTCTGGAACTGAGAAGAAATATGTAAAATATCTCAGGACAAACAGTAAACGTCGCGAGACCAATGGTGCTGACTACATTTCTTGTCAGCAATGGGAATCACGACATACAAGTGATGGAATTCACTTAAGGTGGTTATCTTCACCGCGGTGTAGACCAGTGGTTCTCAACCTTTTTTGGCCCATGCACCTTTCATATGTCAGAATGTCATTCTCTCCCCACCCCCCTTTCCAAAATTGTCTACCTCAAAAGGTGCATTCCAGATAGTATGCGACAAAATACTAGCACAAACACACGAGCTAACGGAGAGAAAAGCCAGCGTGACCTCTCAGTAGTGCGGACCGATGCACCCTGCGTTTTGTGTGGTCGTAGAGCCAGTTTGAGCCTGCCAATCTGTGGTCACAACTCCTCCCTCCCACCCTGAAACTCTGTAATCCCCTGGTTGAGAACCACTGGGGGCCAAGACCCATTCGTTAGGTCTTGTTATAGACCGTCATCCGCCGATCTCTTTTTAACTGGAGTTGGGAGTCGAACTCGGACGCTATCATTAGAAAGCAATACTGCCAATGACAGTGCCACTCTGGCGATCAGGAATGAAGATGGTAAGAAATAATTTTCAGACAACTTGGAATGAAAAGGTAGTAAAAATTAATTTTCAGACAGCCTGGAATGAAAATGGTAAAAAATAATTTTCAGACAACTTGGAATGAAAATGATGAAAAATAATTTTCAGACAACTTGGAATGAAAATGATGAAAAATAATTTTCAGACAACTTGGAATGAAAATGATGAAAAATAATTTTCAGACAACTTGGAATAAAAATGGTAAAAACTAACCTTCAGACAACCTGGAATGAAAATAGTAAAAACTAATTTTCAGACAACCTGGAATGAAAATGGTAAAAACTAATTTCCAGACAACTTGAAATGAAAATGGCATCCAACCGAAGTGAGAAATAAGAAACCAACGGCGTGAGGAATAATAAAAGACCTCAGGAACTGAGAGAAGCCCGACATATCGTAATAAATCTGTCCTCTCACTTCTCTTTCCTGTATGTGTGATGAGTGACAAGAGCCATGAGATCGGACGTGGCGATGAATGAGCCTTGTTATAGAGCTTCATTCATGATGATGATGATGATGATGAATGATGATGATGGTGATGAAGAGACGTGTCGTAACAGGGGTACGATTCTGTTACGCGTTGTTCATTCAGGTCCGAACCGTTACTATATACCCTTGCTATACCCCTTTTGCCCTTGGCAGGGTCCAGGGAGCACTTGACTTGTTTGTAAGAGTTGCATGCTTTCATTCTCCTCAGCAGCGCTGTCGTAACCGCGTAAGTATGTTGTTTTTTTTTTTTTTTTTTTTCTCACTAAGTTTTTCCTTTGCTGGTGTTACTTAGGGCGTACCTGAGAGAGAGTATCCCACTTTGTTTAATGTAGCTTATTCCACATTTTAGTCTCTCTCTCTCTCTCTCTCTCTCTCTCTCTCTCTCTCTCTCTCTCTCTCTCTCTCTTTTGACACACGCACTTTCGGCTGACACCAACATCCAACCACCTTTTGATATTTTTCAAATTTCCTCGTTTTTATTCACGTTCCATTCGAGAACTTCTATGTCATTGTTCCTGAATGCTAATGGCTTGTGGTTGAGGTTGCTACCTACTACTTTTACCAGTAATAGCTGCTACGAATCTTAAAATGTTTACCTCCTCCTTTGAGGTAATAGTTTGAAGTCGGTTTGTTTGTTTGTGTGTGGGTGTTTCTGAGCATGGTTACAAGAGTATTGAAACGTTGATTTTTTTGGCGAAAATTTGACAAGTATTTAGTTATTTATTTATTTATTTATTTATTTATTTATTTATTGACGAGTAGTTTTACGGGCTGCTCTATGAGCAAGAGCCCGTGCTGGCATAAAACCAGCCCAATAAATAACAACAAGGACAAGCAGTTGCTGTGGCTATCGAGACAGATGCAACTTAAAACATTTCGGGAATGAGTGTAGCTGTTATCTAAGATGTAGGGGTTGGTTAATACATGTTTTGAATAAAAAAAAAATTATATTGCGTACATTTTTACATAAATATTTTGATTTATATTCGAGGTGTAGGACAGTTGTGACGAAAGACTTGTCAGGAACTGCTGAAAACTTAGACTTTTTTGCTTTAATGAGTTAAATTTTTTGGGAGAGATATGGAAAAGTGACATTGGTATATCCTATAAGTTTACGTGTCAGACATTATATATATATGTATATATATATATATATATATATATATATATATATATATATATATATATATATATATATAATATATATTTCTCTCTCTCTCTTTTTCCTCTCTCTCTCTCTCTCTACCTCTCTCTCTTGTTTTTCCCATTGTTGCTAGTCTGAAAATGATTTCCTGGCTACTAGATATCTTTCTGATAAGACCATTATTTATGTAATTGAACGGAACTCTCTCTCTCTCTCTCTCTCCTCTCTCTCTCTCTCTCTCTCTCTCTCTCTCTCTTCTTCTTCTTCTTCTTCTTCTTCTTCAGAGTGAAAGTCCAACGCTTCCCCTCGATATCAGTTATACTTCGAGACTTCTTTGGTTAACACCGATGAAAGTCATACCATTGGTTAATGATGAAAGTCATACCATTGGTTAACACCGACGAAAGTCATACCTTTGGTTAACACCGATGAAAGTCATACCTCGGTTAACACCGATGAAAGTCATAAAATTGGTTAACAATGAAAGTCATACCATTGGTTAGCACAGATGAAAGTCATACCATTCGTTAACGCCGGTGAAAGTCATACCTTTGGTTAACACCGATGAAAGTCATACCATCGGTTAACACCGATGAAAGTCATAACATTGGTTAACAATGAAAGTCATACCATTGGTCAACACCGATGAAAGTCATAACATTGGTTAACAATGAAAGTCATACCATTGGTCAACACCGATGAAAGTCATACCTTTGGTTAACACCGATGACAGTCTTACCTTTGGTTAACATCGATGAAAGTCATAACGCCGATGAAAGTCATACCATTCAGTTAACACCAGTGAAAGTCATACCATAGGCGCCACTTAAATCGCGTTTGTTATCAAAGAACACCACTGTCGTTATTAGAGTCGCCACGCCGAGTGTTCTTAGAGATTTATTTGATGTCTTTCATTATGTACGTGAAGCCAATTACCTCCCTAAAATTGGATGAGAGTGAGATCTCTCTCTCTCTCTCTCTCTCTCTCCTTTTGTGCTAAATTTCTAATGTAAAACTGATTTTCTTGAATAATTTTTGAAAGTTTTCCTGTCATGGCAATTATTTGAGTAGTCAACCGAACTACTAGCCTAAACATTCTATGTAAAACTGATTTTCTTGCGAATAATTATTGAAAGTTTTCCTGCCATGGCAATTATTTGAGTAGGCAACCGGAACTCTCTCTCTCTCTCTCTCTCTCTCTCTCTCTCTCTCTCTCTCTCTCTCTCTCTAATATAACATGAATATGTATACTCAAATATATTCTAATTATTTTTAAGTAAAAGTCTGATTTTCTTGACTCTCTCTCTCTCTCTCTCTCTCTCTCTCTCTCTCATTTTTAATTTACTGAATATATATAACGCTGATTTTCCTGTGAATATATATAGTTATTTTTCTTAATATGGCAATTATTTGAGTAAGCAACCTCTCTCTCTCTCTCTCTCTCTCTCTCTCTCTCTCTCTCTCTCTCTCTCTCTCTCTCCTGTGTTCTGCGAGTATAAATTATGATTTTTCCCGATATGTAGGTACTCCAGTGCATATTAATCGGAAAGACATTGAGTCCTCTTTCCGTTTTTGTAGAATATCAGGGCTTATTTTACAAAAGTAATCGGTTGCTGTAATTGACAAAATCAGGTTTATCGTTATTATTGAATCGCTCATATGTTGCGTTTCATGTTACAGTGAAAGTGATTGTTGGCAACTATTGGAAATGGGATCTGGCAACTCTGCCGTCGTTACGAAATCGGTTTTGTGTAGAAAAAAGGACAATGTTTTATTTCTTTCCGTGATTTTTTTTTTTTTAAGTTTTGGGGCTTATTAGTTATCGGAATTACGTCACAGATTTCAATACAGTTTTTTTGGCAGCTTGCTATTTTTATTTTTCTATAAAAGAAAACTATTGTGCAGTCTTTGTCTGTCCGTCCACACTTTATTTTGTCCGCCCTCAGATCTTAAAAACTACGGAGGCTAGAGGGCTGCGAGTTGGTATGTTGATCATCCACCCTCCAGTCATCAAACATACCAAGTTGCAGCCGTCTAGTCTCAGTAGTTTTTATTTTATTTAAGGTTAAAGTTACCCATAATCGTGCCTCTGGCAACGATATAGGATAGGCCACCACCGGGCCGTGGTTAAAGTTTCATGGGCCGCAGCTCATACAGCATTATACTGAGACCACCGAAAGATATATCTATTTCCGGTGGCCTTGATTATACGCTGTAGCGGCTGTACAGTAAAGCTATTGCTCCGAAGAAATTTCGGTGCTCCCCACCCCCACCCACCACCCCGCCTCTTCGGGGAAAAAAGTCGTGATTTATAGGATCAGCAAATTTCATAGTGTTCTGTCAGTCTGTCCCAAAGTTTTTTTCATGAGCTTCTTATCAGACACATTTCCTGTTTACATCTTTTGACAAACATTTCGGTATGTTTTTTAGTTTCGATTAATCTTCAGTTGCTCGGTAGATGTCGTGATAAGCACATTTCGACATTGAACTTGTACCAAAAAAAAAGTTCAGGTTCTTCGGAGTGCGTTTGATGAGCAAAGCTCTGATTTCTTTCCTAGACCATTTGATAAGGTCAAGTTCAATTTGCCCCTGTGTGCTTTTTGATGTTTTTCGGACCACAGACGTGTAAGAATAGCCAAGTACAGCCCGAGAAACCAGCTGTTTTGGAAGTTGTCGAGTGAAGACACGCGACTAGATTTCTCGGATTTTCTGTCTTAAATAGTTTTTCACGAAGGCCTAACTTAGATTCAACCAAAATACTTTTTCACGAAGGCCTAACTTAGATTCAACCAAAATACTTTTTCACGAAGGCCTAACTTAGATTCAACCAAAATACTTTTTCACGAAGGCCTAACTTAGATTCAACCAAAATACTTTTTCACGAAGGCCTAACTTCATTCAACCAAAATACTTTTTCACGAGAGGGCTAACTTAGATTCAACAAAATACTTTTTCACGAACTAACTTAGATTCAACAAAAATACTTTTTCACGAAGGCCTAACTTAGATTCAACTAAAATACTTTTCTTCACGAAGGCTTAACTTAGATTCAACCAAAAATAGTTTTTCACGAAGGCTTAACTTAGGATTCAACCAAATACTTTTCATTTAAGAGCCTAACTCAACCAAAATACTTTTCACGAAGGCCTAACTTAGATTCAGGCCTAACTTAGATTCAACCAAAATACTTTTCACGAAGGCCTAACTTAGATTCAACCAAAATAGTTTTTCACGAAGGCCTAACTTAGATTCAACCAAAATACTTTTTCACGAAGGCCTAACTTAGATTCAGCCAAAAATGGAGGGGGTGAAAAAATCTGCAAAGTAAAGTTATCGATCGGCCGTAACAAATACAGCTTTAGATTTTTTCGACCGAGTGTGTTTTCTTCGTCAGCAGAACCAATTGAGGATGTTTAGAAAGATGGAAGGTAAGGTTTTTGTGAGACACGAACACATACACCATATATATATATATATATATATATATATATATATATATATATATATATATATATATAATATAAATAAATATATATATATATATATATATATATATATATATATATATATATAATATAAATATGTTATATATATGTATATAAAAGTATGTGTGTATATATATATATAACAATATATATGTATATATATATATATAAATAGATAGAATAATGTATGTATAAGACAATCTTTTCTCATTTATGCCAAGTTTAAATTAATAGTAGTACATGACAAAAGAAAAATATAGAAAAAAATAAACCAGTGTTATATCTTTTTCTCCTCAACTGCACTCTGATTTGTAGCGTGTCTCAATCCTCTCCATAAAATTTCCACTGGTTTAAATTGAACTCAATTGAATATAGAATTAGGGCCAGAGGCCAAGCACTGGGACCTATGAGGTCATTCAGCGCTGAAATGGAAATTG
>NC_089745.1:4608417-4613417 GCF_040412425.1 Macrobrachium rosenbergii | reverse complement strand
CACACACACACACAAGTGCCTCTCTCTCACACACAGGTGTCTCTCTCTCTCTCTCTCTCTCTCTCTCTCTCTCTCTCACAAAGGCCAAACACCATATAAAAACGAGGAAAAAAAAAACCCAGTAGCACTGAAACAAAACACCGCGGGAATCAATTGTGAATGGTAATGGTTCACAATGAGTCCTGAGAGAAACGCAGTACACTGAGTGAGAGCAACGCAGGAGAGACACTCACGCAGACTAAATCACGACTCAGAATTCCTGCGCCTGTTTCTGAGAATTCATTTCATTCATCAGAGCCGCGTCAGATCTCCCTCGCTTGCGAGAATGAATTAGATCGGAGGATTTGCTAATGTATGCTTGAGCCAAGCAGGGCGTACGCGGTGTCAACACGAGCTGCGATTATTAGCAGGGATTTCAGTTAATGTCTTTGAAATCGGACTGACAGTCTTTTGAATCTTTCGGGTCTTTGCTAGTTTGTGGTATGTGTTTCCCTTTGTCTGCGTGTAACATTGAGTCTTTAGTAGAATAGTGTTATCTTGCTGAAACTTAATTTTGTGCCTGTAAGTCTTATATTGGGCAAAGCAGCATTTTAATTACGTTTGAACAAGCAGTCAGCAAATGAGGCATATTCGGAAGTCGACTAATAAATCAGTGAAATGGAAATTCGATTTCAGTGATCTAGACTTCCCCCTCTCTCTCTCTCTCTCTCTCTCTCTCTCTCTCTCTCTCTCTCTCTCTCATATGGGACGTAATCAGAAATGTCGAGTTAGGCCCCCCCCCTCCCTACCCTTTGGGCGCTCTGGGTATTTGCTATATCCTAATTGGGCGTCTCATTATATGTGCATTACGAGGCCTCTTGTTGATTTTTGCTTTGGACGACGAGATATATTAAATTTGAGAGAGAGAGAGAGAGAGAGAGAGAGAGAGAGAGAGAGAGAGAGATTATTTCATAGCTATTGCTGGTTAGAAGCAGAGATCGCGTAACTTATGTTGCTCTCTGCAATATTGCTCTCATGCTCCTTAATTAATAGCAACAGATTTTAATTTGACAAAGCGTAATAAGTTGAGATATTCAACATAAGTTTAAAAGGTAATTATACTTAATATGATGAGATATTCTACATAAGTTTTAATGGTAATTATACTTAATATGTGGAGATATTCGACAAAAGTTTTAAAGGTAATTGTACTTAATATGTTGAGATATTCGACGGAAGTTTTAAAGGTAATTATATTTAATATATTGAGATATTTGTCATAAGTTTTAAAGGTAATTATACTAAATATGTTGAGATATTCGACAACAGTTTTGAAGGTAATTATACTTAATATATGTTCAGATATTCAACATAAGTTTTAAAGGTAATTATACTTAATATGATGATATTCAACATAAGTTTTAAAGGTAATTATACTTAATATGTTGAGATATTCGACATAAGTTTTAAAGGTAATTATACTTAACATGTTGAGATATTCAACATAAGTTTTACATGTAATATGTTGAGATATTCAACATGTTTAAACGTAATTGTACTCAATATGTTGAGATATTCAACATATATTTTCAAAGACATTTCCACGTAACATATTGAGATATTTAACATGACTTGAAAAGATAAACTAAATGTAATATGATTATATGTTTCGCATCCATCTTAAAAGGTAATTGCACATAATGTGTAGATATTCAACATACATTTTCAAAGGTAATTACATGCACATAAACCCACAGGCTTACAATACATCCAATCCCGAGCAGCGATTGGCTGCCGTAAGTATCATCAGTAGGTTCTTACAGAGGAAGCTAAGCTCACTCGATATCATTAGGCATGTCGCCTGGGATTTTATTTTCCAACAAGGATAAGGCGATTAGGGAGCTAAGCCCCCGTCTCCCCTTCGCATTTGTTGACTTTTCGTATCGGAGTTAAATAAGAGGATCAGTTGCTCTCTCTCTCTCTCTCTCTCTCTCTCTCTCTCTCTCTGAGGATCAGTTTTTCTCTCTCTATTTTTGTGAGGATCGGTCTCTCTCTCTCTCTCTCTCTCTCTCTCTCTCTCAGGATCAGTTTCCCTCTCTCACTGCGTGAGGATCAGTCTCTCTCTCTCTCTCTCTCTCTCTCTCTCTCTCTCTCTGTCACTGTGTGAGGATCAGCCTCTGTGTGAGAGAGAGAGGATCAGTCATTCTGTGTGTGTGTGTGTTTGTGTGTGTGAGCATCAGTCTCTCTCTCTCTCTCTCTCTCTCTCTCTCTCTCTCTCTCTCTCTCTCTCTCTCTCTCCTCTCCCCTTGTGAGGATCAGTTTCTGTGTGTGTGTGTGTGTGTGAGTGAGTAGGGACCCAGGAGGAGATGGAGCTGCAGCCTTCCTTAATATCGTTCAGGGGGAAAGTTTATCCCGTCATGATGAACGGCGTCCAAGTCTGATCGATTGCAGCCGAGGCGGGACGGCCGAAGGTTCGATGAACTGAGAGGAGAGAACCCTTGTTGTTGCGAAGTTCTTGATGATGATGGTGATGACGATGGTGATGATGGGAATATCTGGGCCCCTTTTCCTGAAGCTCCGTTGATGATGTGATGTAGAAGGAGGCCCTTCTTTAAGTGGGATAGTCATGATTCACTTTTTCCCAAAAGTTGATGGGCTCACTTTTTCTCTGCTGACATCTCCTGAGTTTCAGGTGTATCGGTTTTATTTCCTGTTCCTTCGTGTTTGTTTATTTATCAGCTTTTCTTAGAACTTGTGTCTCATTGCAAGCGGATTTATCTTTGCGGCCCTCTTGGGTTTATAGTCTGTTGACTTGTCCATAAGGATTTTCAGCTGAAGATTTTAAAGAAAGAAAGAAAGACAAAACTAGTAAATAATACCTTTTCAGTGAAAAAAGATAGAGGTATCAGTAAAAAGGACTTTTAGGTAGCGCTTTAATATGGGATGCGTTTTTTGGTATTCTTTGTAACTCCGGGCATGGCTGTGGAAATTGTTAAGTGTGTTGTATTCTGCATAATTTTATGAGGAAAACTAATTGAATCATTCTGAATACACAAGCAGTTATGAATCTCATTACATGACCGTCAACCAACTTTTCCTTCTAAGCGTTTGCTTTGCTTTTGCTTCGTAAGGAATACAAGCAATTGAATATCTGCTAAAATGATAAGTACCCTTCCTAAATGTTTTCTTATTCAAACGGGATTCCTGTGAAGAACGCATCTAGGGACTTGACCAGAGCTCAGAACGAAGACTGTACCCACATGCGGAAATGGGCCTGTTTGGATCCCGTGGGGCGCCGGAAGTGTAAAACGTGCCCGTCCCGCGAGCGAGCGGCGTAAAGTCACGCGTCCTAGCGTTCGAGAGAGAGAGAGAGGAGAGAGAGAGAGAGAGAGAGAGAGCTGTCAATGAACTGAAATAGTCACGTGTGGGTAAGGAGGCCGTATGCCAGGCAAATGAATTAGGCTCAGAAGTAGGTATGTAAAGTTCGAGGTTTGTTTGACTCTGGGGCGACATCTTTATGTGCTTCGTTAACTTGGTAATGTGTTTTTAACTGAATATTTAGTGATTGATATATCTCACTACCATTACAGTTCATTAACAGTTAACTCAGTGCAAGGGTCCATTTCAGTTTTGATTTTTATCTTAATAAATAAAGTTTCAGATGGCGTTAAATATGGTCTGAGGGTTTCCTCGTGAAGACCAGTCGGAATTTATCCTCTGTCCTTACGAATTTGACACCAAGAGGGAAAATGGAATGAAGGAGTAAATAAGGAAAGTTTCACTAAAAGTAAAACATTAGGGTATAAATACCCAGCGAAGAGGCCATGACACAGCTTGTCGAAAGAAAGATAAAAAAATAACCAACGCAAAAAAAAAAAAAAAAAAAAAAAACGGGAAGACGTCCATCCAGAACCAGGAAATGAGAGAGAAAGAAACAAATCATCGAAGAGATCAAAGGCACGTGAGGAAAGGGTAATCCTCAGAGGAGGAGGAGGAGGAGGAGGAGGAGGAGGAAGGATGCAACGGCCATGCAGCGTGGAGGAGAGGAAGGTCCAATCCGGAGGTGGATGTCGGCGCAATGTCCCTCCCGTGTCCCACCCGTTAAGTGACCTCTTCCATCCTTCTATTGTTGATGTCCCGGGATGGTTGTAGAAGGGGGGGATGAAGGGAGAAGGGAGGGGCATGGATTCTGACTCACCCTCCCCAACTCCCACCTCCCCTTCCCTTTCCATTGCCGGCGGGACATCACTTATGGAATTAGTTGTTTGGGGCACTTCATTTTATTGGCTCTTTCTGTCACGCTTGAGTGGCATCACTCGTCCTGGACCTGAGTTTTTTTTTTTCTTCTTCCCTCCCGTTATACCGGCGGTGCTCTCTCTCTCTCTCTCTCTCTCTCTCTCTCTCTCTCTCTCTCTCTCTCTCTCTCTCTCTCTCTCTCTCTCTTTATGTTTAGTGTTATGCTGGTGATTCTCTCTCTCTCTCTCTCTCTGTTTAGATTGAATGTTATACTGATGATTTTCTCTCTCTCTCTCTCTCTCTCTCTCTCTCTCTCTTTATGTATAGAGTGTATGTTATGCTGATGATCCCCTCTCTCTCTCTCTTTATGTTTAAAGTGAATACTATGCTGACAATTCTCTCTCTCTCTCTCTCTCTCTCTCTCTCTCTCTCTCTCTCTCTCTCTCTCTCTCTCTCTCTCTGTTTATGTTGAGAGTGGCTGTGTTTGTGTGTTTATTGTCGAGAGAGATTCTGTAGCAGCAAAACGATTCAAAAGGCATCAACTTACCAAGCTTTTATGCCTCTGTGTACGTAATTCAGTCTTTTGAAAGCTTACCTTTGAAGAATGAATGGCCTGAGTGAATTCCCTCTTGATCAAGTAAAAGATTGTTGCTTTGATTTGCATTTTCTCTTGATGCCCGATTACGCCTCTTCCCTTTGATGAGACGCGGGTCACGTATTGACGTAATTTAGCTTTTTTTTGTGACGTGAAAAAAAAAAAAAAGGTTGTCCGTGTTTGTGAGTGA
>NC_089745.1:4480917-4603417 GCF_040412425.1 Macrobrachium rosenbergii | reverse complement strand
TATTTTATTCTCCTTTAAATCTGGGAGGGAATTTATTTACCGACTCTTAGAGGGGGCGTGGTAATAAGAAGATTAAAAACCACAGGTGTAGAGTTTCCATAGATAAGCAAAGGCGCGCTGTATACCTGTGTAGCTAATCAGCTAATTTTGACCTCATCTCTCATATTTGGACTGCTCTTATCTCTGGATGACAGAGAGATGAGATGAGCCGAACGGCGGGATACGTGACCAAGCTTTGGCCAGATATCAAGGGTTGAATAACCTTTAAATGTTTTTTATATGAAGTGAATATTAATAACCATGTCTGTGAATGTGATTAATATATGTCATGTTTGAATATTTGTGAAGGTAATTAATCCATTTTTATAATTTTTATGTAAATTTATTTTCATTTCTTCTTGTGCTTGCATTTCGATGCGAGCAGATGCGGTCCGCAAGCACCACGTCATTTTTGCAAGCAATGCAACAGATACGGAGCAGCTATTTTATCTATAAAAGACTGACTGTGCTTTTTACTCAGTGTTAAGCTTTTGTTTTTCGAAAGCGAGAGAGAACCTTTAAACAGAATTTAACAAGGTTCTTTTCGGTAGGGGTTTCATTTTGAAAGTCTGTTTATTGAAAATATTTTATACAATTTTTATACTTGGATTGTGAATATATATATATATATATATATATATATATATATATATATATATATATATATATATATGTATATATACATATATATGTATGTATATATATATGTATATATATGTGTATATATATATATAGTGTATATATATATATATATATATATATATATATATATATATATATATATATATATATATATTACTTTAAATGCTAAATTAGCCTATATAAAGATATGTTTGTATTTATGTATGTACGTATGTACGCATGCGTATGAGAGCGCGGGAGATAAATTATGATGACGTATTAATATTATCCATCCCTTTATCCAGCAGAAACATTAACAAATAACAAGGAAAGGGACCTAATTTCATTTACCAAATTATTAAGGTAATTTATATTTTCCATAGGTAAACAAAACGCAACCTTCCAAACACAAGACACACTCCTTCTGCGCATGCGCTAATATCTGCATATCGGATATATTTACTAAAGATTTGACCTTCTTGTCTCCATTCCGCAGGCGTGAAGCATCCGAACCACATCTGCGACGGGTGCAAGCGGCAGGCGATCGCCGGCATGCGATGGAAGTGCAGCGGTTGCTATGACTACGACCTCTGCACCACCTGTTATATGGGAGACAAGCACGACTTAGGACATGCCTTCATCCGCTACGAGACAGTCACTTCCAAGGGGTGAGTGAGTGAGTGAGTAAGAAGAAGGTCCTTTCTCTCTCTCTCTCTCTTCTCTTTTTGTCCTCTGCTCTCTTCTCTCTCTTTTTCTCTCTCTCTCTTCTCTCTGTTTCTCTCTCTCTCTCTCTCTGCTTCTCCATCTTTGTCCCTCTCTTCTTTATTTTTCTCTCTCTCTCTCTCTCTCTCTCTCTCTCTCTCTCTCTCTCTTTGTCCCTCTCTTTATCCATCTTTGTCCCCTCTGTTCCGTTTATTTCTCTCTCTCTCTCTCTCTCTCTCTCTCTCTCTCTCTCTGTCTCTCAGTATATCCACCTTCTAGTTTCTGTCCCTCTGCTCCGTTCATTCTCTCTCTCTCTCTCTCTCTCTCTCTCTCTCTCTCTCTCTCTCTCTCTCTCTCTCTCAATCGCATCATCCTACATTGTATGCAGTGTTAGAACAGAGCATCATTGTTTGGCATTACGGATTATACCTCAGCCATCACAATGACGAGACAGGCTCCCGGGAGGAGAGAGAGAGAGAGAGAGAGAGAGAGAGAGAGAGAGAGAGAGAGAGAAGAGAACAATAGTTATGCAATAAAGGTCTAATAACAAGAAGGACAGAGAGTTAAACATCACCTGAAAGATTTATTTTTTATTTTAATTTTTTTAATTGCTTTTAGTGGTACGTTACGAATTTTTGTTGGCTAATGGTTTTAAGGGTGTAGCATCATCAGTATGAATCTGACACATCGGATTTATCGTTGTTTGTGTCATCACTCAAAATGTCCGTGCATTCTCACGGAAGAATAAAACTCCATGGAATTCTGAACAAACTTCCGTACAGCAGGATATAACATGGGTCTATCAAACGTGGCATCTGAGATACCCAACATATACAAAATACCAAAACAATTACTGTATTTACAAAAAGCCTAATTGAAAGTAAGGGATATGTAATTGCCCCCAGTCCCAGTTCATTGAAAATTATTATACAGTAAAATTTAGTTGGAAGTGGCGTACTGTGGACACACAAACTTTCCTTGTTTAAGTTAGCTCATTCTCCCTGTTCTTCGTGAGAATTAAGGTGTGGTTGGCTGGTCGAAAAGATTGTTGTTGTTAAAAAGGTTGTGGTGTTCATTACCTGACCTCGTTACAAGGACAGGTGAAGAGTAAAGTTGATACGTGAATATTTCTTGTCCGTCAGTACATTTGTGTAACTTTGTTCCCCAGGAAGTATATTATGTAATTTGGGACCAGGTAATGACTGGGCTGAAATTGCACTTTAATATTTGTAGAATTCTCTCTATTCTTTAACAGCACGGAATTAGTAAAACAGCTCTAATCGGGTGTACTCTCTCTCTCTCTCTCTCTCTCTCTCTCTCTCTCTCTCTCTCTCTCTCTCTCTCTCTCTCCTTAGTTGTAGCCAGGATGGAGAAGGGTATGTGACTAGCAACTTCATCCCGAAAGATCTGCTGAAAACCGGTGCTCATATATATATATATATATATATATATATATATATATATATATATATATATATATATATATATATATATATATAGTATAATATAATATAAAGTTAAATTATAATATAAAGTAACATTATCCCTTTACTTCAAGCAATCCTAATTCAATTAATATCCAAAATCATTTAGCGTAAAAGCTTAAACCTTAAAAATAAGCGTTTTAGATTAGGTATTCAGAATATCCACATGAAATCTGATTTATTTATAGGCACGGAATTTAACTGAAATTGTGAAGTGAATAAAAAAAGAGGATGGGCTGGGGGCGTTTAGCGAATTCCGAAAACATAGCCTTTCGCTTGTTTAAGCGTTGGCATTTTTATACAGTCTATCGGCAGGAGAAAATCTGTTACCCTTTGTGTTGGGTTCCAACAATATTTGGAGGATTCCAAAAATACGGTTCCGCCTACAGTCGTATTATTCGAGAGGAAACGTTAGTTCTTTTGAAATACATTTTTGCTCTAGTCTTCCCAGAGGCACTATATGGAATTTGTAGCTGCTTTACTTAAAAAAAAAATTAAGGAATAGGCCTAAGTGAGTTTAAAATGAGTTTTAAAAAATATTAAATGAGATTGAGAAAAACGGATGTGGAAGATCCTCAAGTATTAAATGAGATTGAGAAAAACGCTCTGATGTGGAAGATCCTCATTTATTAGAATTCCTAATTTTTCCCAGGATCCGTAAATGTTTCTTCTTGGTCCCTGAACCCTTAGATACTTTTTTATGGATCCTTATACAACCCTTCTCGAATTTCATTCCTACCCTTTATATCTTCCATAAAGGCTTGTGGTAGCCCATCGCATGATCCCCCAAATTGAAAAGCTTTAATCAAAGCCACCTTTTACGAGAATTACGCCAGTTTTATATTTATTTCCATTTAAACGTAATAGTGGAGTGTGCATGTGTGTGTGTGTGACTCACAGAAGTGTACGTATAGGTTTTATCTTCATGAGAGTTCTATCTTGGCCATCTGCGTGTCTTTCTACAACGTCATGTCCTTTCCACGTCAATTCTCTGCCTATCTTTGCTTCTACTCTACCGGGATTCCCTTGTGGGAGGAAAGGCTTGGGGCCGGAGGGGTAGTAGCTGTTAGGCTAGCGCTAGGCTAACCGAGTGTTAAAAAAAGCAACCCTAACCCTAAATACTAAGTGTGTGTGTGGATGTTGTTGCGTAGTCGGATGCCTGACCTTTCATAAGAATTAAAAAGTCTAAAGTTTGTTTGTTTGTGTGGGAATCGTTTTTTTTTTTCCAGTAAGCTACCTGGGCCGAGTAACTTTATAAAATCAAAACCCCCATCTTGAATGAACGCTTGAATAACAAACAGACGAGCTAAAGCTATAGCAGGCTGACGTCATCTAAAGGCTTAGGAGGCGGATTTTTCCTGAACTAATTTATTATGAGCGTTGACATTAAATAGACCTTTCATGGCGGTGACTGGGAGACCATCTTGTTCGATTGCCAGTTTGATATTGTATCGGTTACGGTGATCTGCTAGTTCCGTGCTGTTGAAAATAATACAGAAAAGTAGTCATTACATTCTGGATTAGTTATATTTATACACTTTATGTGTTTGGTGCTTTATTTTTCGTGTAGTATATAAAGAAACGTAAGTTAAATACAGTACTTGTAAATGCTAATGTTTACTTCCTAGCTTAAACCCATATCCGTCTAGTCTATTGTTTTTCCGAGATGAGGATGGACAAAGACTTTAGCTCTTTTTAATCATTGTTTTAATAGCTTATGCTGATGCTGCTGTTTTCCACATTTACAAGTCTTGTGTTTTCAGTTAGACTGGAGTAGGATTGAGGGTATGTATGGGTCTGTGTGAACGTTTCAGAACGAACAAACTGTCACCCTGAGGCCTTTGGCGTGCACGAATAAATGAAATCTAATGAAACCGGTAGTTGCCATGGGATCAGCCAGTGCCCCTTGTAGGTGGAATCACTACTTTCTACAGCCAGATTAAAAAAAAAAAGGGGGGGGGGCTGGCAGCCAAAGTGGGCCAGTGACTTATATAGATTTCAGGTCCTTTATCGGCCTACGCTTCAGCATTCGAGGCGATAAATACTATACCGTCGAATTACTTCCATTCTTCCACTCCAGGATAGAGGTTGAAATTTTGAATTGCATTTGTATTTTTTTGTAATTTATAACTGAACAGAATAGATATTTTGTTAGATGTCCACATACTGTATGTTGCTACAGACATTTATAGTAGTAGGTAGTGTCTCAATACTTCCTTTGGTATAGTACCTAATGATTTTGACATCTTGGTATACGGCGAATTCATTGTCATAAACTTATTGTAGTTGCTATTGTTGAATGGTGAAAGTTAACATGAATTTGCGTAGTAATTATATATATATATATATATATATATATATATATATATATATATATTCGACTTGAATGACAAAAAAAAAATTTGTAAATTCTCTGATTTTGCCATGACGTCATCATCGTGAATCGATTGCGCTCAGCTTTTCATAACGATACATCGTTTTTAAACTCATGTAGACCTTACGTAAGCACAGTCCCATCATTGTGTAAATAGAGCAAAACAAAAGAAATTCTTCACAATGAACTTTTACTAAGAATAAATTTTAAAAAGAACTTTTGAAGTGAAAATATTTTCTGAAATTTATATCTTTTTTGAATGAACATTGGAACTAGGTCATCCTGTCCCTTCCCTCTGTTCAAAGTCTTCAATGAAAAGGTGACCTTTAGTTTGTTTGCTTCTCCGCCTGTCCGTTTCCCCCGTAGCCTGCGTGCTACAGCCATGATGTGTGGGCTTTGGAGGGTAATATCATTAGCATTTTCTAATCTCCGCATGTTTATGTTCGTAAAACATGAGGGGTATTATAGTGCCTGCGCGAGATATTTTATAAGTTGCTAATGCAGGTAACCTAAAGTATATTCTTGGTAATTTGCAGAAATTTGATCATTTGCAAGATAATTTGGTAACTGCGTGTGATGTTAGTCTGGCTGGCCTTATGCCAGCAATCCAGGATATAGGAATAATAGGCTCTTTTCATAACCTGCTGCTTTCTTCTTCTTCTCCAGTTCCGACAGAATGGATGAAGCATTTTGTTGGAATCATTTTTATGCTTGGATTTGCTTGCAAACGTGTCCATTAGGACAATAAAAATACATTTGATACCTTTGGAAATCATACGGTCATTTATACATAGATATTAAACACCACAGGGTAGAAAAATATAGTTTGTTTACAAATCCTTACACGGGCAACAGAGAACTTCAGCCATATCTTAGGCCTAGTTATAAACATTGGACTTCCTCGCGTGTTTGAGAATATTATTGCTGTTCTTGACACTGTTAACAGAGCAACAGTTTCACTGAAACATGTGTACATTTAAGAATTCAGTATAAACCCCTTGAGTGTCTCAACAGTTTTGATGAACTTTTCATGAGAATGAGAGTTAATCCAGAATCTGACAGCCGTAAGTTATCTTACGTATTCTTTGTATCTATGATCACTAGCGGATCCAGAAAAATTTCATGAGAGGCACCAATTTTTCATATTATATATATATATATATATATATATATATATATATATATATATATATATATATCATGAAGATTATTACATATTATTTTCTTCTCAAAATTTTATTTCCAGAATAGATTTTTATTTTTTTTTCCATTTTTATATTTCTCATTTATGTTATTATTATCTAAGTCTTCAATATTAATTTTGTCATTATTTTCATGGGGCACGTGCCCAGGTCCCCCAGATCTGCTAATTGGCTATGATGCAGTTAGTAGTCTTTCAAGTTTTTAGTATACACTATATATTGTTACTTACATCTTTAACGCCATTTCCCTGAACAAGGGGTGGCTCCAGAGAAAAACAGCACATTGGTCATTGCCATATTCATACTTTAATTGCTGAATTGTGTATAAGTTCCCTTTGCATAAAACTTCCACAGTATTAGTTGTCTGATACACCTATACAGAAAGCTCAGTGGCATTGCATTGAACACCCTTCCACTCTGCGTGACATGAACTTGTTGCGTAAGGAAAGTTTTTCACATGGCGAAGGTAAAAGAAAAGTAAAGAAGAAATATTGAAGTGGCAGAAACCTTGTAAAGAAATTTCATTCATGCAAGAAAGACGCATTGCCAATGCCTAGTGATAGATGGGTGATCAACTTTTTATTTTTGTAGTTTAAAAAACATGTCCCTCACTGGGCAAATAATGAAATCATTGGAACTGATGGTGATTGTTATTTTCAGGGTGGAAATTGGCCAGAGAAAAAATGCTTCCAAAATACCTCTCCAAGGGATATTTGTCGGTGCAAAAGTCATCAGAGGTCCTGACTGGGATTGGGGGAATCAGGATGGAGGCGAAGGTAAGTTAAATGTCTTAGTCATATTGTGGAAAGACAAAAAATCCATATTTATACTTCTGTCAAAAGTTAAGTATGTCTTAGTTTAACTGACCACTGTTTAACAAGGGTAAGGGATTAGATTTATTTACATGGCTAGAACAAAGTGATTTACTAGCAACAGGACCTGCAGCTGTGGAATCGAACCACATTGTGACGAAATGAGTTTCTATCACCAGAAATAAATTCCTCTAATTCTTCATTGGCCCAGTCGGAGAGTTGAACACTGGGCCAACAGCATGCTAGCCAAAAGCTCCACCACTCTCCAGTGAAGAACTTATACTTCTGTCAGTTACAATATTATTATTAATCAGAAGTTAAACCGCTATTCATATGGTAAACACAGCTGCTGTAGGCAATTTCAAGTCAATACCCCCTGTAGGCATGTTCCACATGAATAGGGGTTTATCTTCTGCAGTAACGGTAGTAATAATATTAATTAATGGGACAGTTGTGGTAGAAGTATGACTGTTCTATAGCTTTTGCTTAGGTCATTTATATTTCTTGAGACACAAAGAAAACTCCAAGAGTGAATTCATTCTTCATAAGCAAATAAATATGTTTTTGTCCATTACCTTAAACCTCTCATAATACTCTCACCGGGTGTGCTCTCAGTCTCCCCCTCCTTTAATGCATCATCACAGCCGTTCCAAAAACTTGTAGCTTCTGAACCTAATGAAACCTTTTTCAGGTAAATGTGGACGAGTGACAGAGATAAGGGGTTGGGACAATGAGTCTGGCAGATCAGTTGCCAATGTGACTTGGGTTTGTGGATCAACTAATGTCTACAGAGTGGGGCACAAAGGAAAAGTTGATCTAAAAGTCCTTCAGGCAGCTACCAATGGTCATGTGTATACTGATCATCTTCCTGTCCTTGGCAAAATCGAAGGTAAGTCTTTCTCCCTCATATTTTTGTTGTCATATAAATTTAAATCTTTTGTTGTAATTTTGTTCGTCCTAGTTAACTGTGCATCATTATTTCTCTAGTAACTTTAAGGATGAAATTTGAGCAGGACTGGGCAGCCTTTTTGATTGAGTCAGACTTTGATTGTAGGATCAATTGGTAAGCCACTGTCTCAGAATGACTCCGTGATTGCTATTGCAGCTACATGCAATATAAATTAATTGCCATGATTTTATTACTCACTGTATAATAAGTGTTCATAAATATAGTATCTGATGATCAGTAATACAATTGCTTGAATGGAGTATTATTGCACACAATAGCCAAACAAGGGAGTCTTTATTAGTATGACATCTGCAGTGTTTATTTTTATTGCAAGGGAAAAACTCGTCATAAATTTCATACCAGCATGGTTATGAATTTTGTTTTGAGATCTGGTTCCTCCCCTTCTGTTCCTTAGGCAGTTCAGTGGAAGTATCCTCAGTGTTGGTTTGAAAGTTACTGAGAAAATTTCTATCCTGATTCCTGTGGTCCTAAAATTGGTAAAGTGGGACTAAAATGCCTTTACTAAGTTCCAAAGCTATTTAACGAAAACTTCTTAGCTGAGTTTGCTACAGTCTAAATAAGTTAGGTAAAGTATTAAAGTAGCTATTCATTTCTTAAATGAATTGGTCTGTTGTCTGGGACTTGACATTAAGATGGGTTGTGATATAAAAAAGGAATGCTAAATGAGAAAGCTGTACTGTCTTCTTTTCATAACTTTGATAGTTGTTACACCTCTAAATTAAAGAATCTCATAAGCAAACATCAGAATGATGGGGAAAATCACTTAGACTGTTTTCTTGGTAATAAAAAAATGTCTGACTGACAGTGACTTTATGAGTGATAGCTAAAAAAAGAACAGTACTTGCTATAGTGAGATTAACCGTACACGGGTAATTGGAACCAGGTTCTGCCCATTGGACTTAGTTTCTTCCACTGTAGGCTGAAGCACCCTAAAGCATCTTCCACCACTACAATACCCTTAGAACTCTTCTTCTTTCTGTTGCTTACTGTACAAGGTCTTCGGTAACAGTAAAATCTCATGTTGATCCTATGAATGAAGATGGCAAGTTGAACTGTAACTATTTTGATCTGTTGTAACTGTTGTAACTGTAACTAGTTTGATCAACAGTTATTGCAAAAGCTTTGATAAGGTTTTGCCAATGAGCCAATGTCTGTTGCAATATTGTCAGTGCCCCTGGCCACAGGAAAGAGTGAAGGACTACTTTTCTTGACTTTAAGGAACAAAGCTGTGAAAGTCTGTGATATTTTGCATAAACTCCCAGACAATAATGTCATCATCTTATCTGAGGTTTCTGAACATTATTTGCAACTCAAACAAACTCTTTGTCACTGAATTTTGTTATAAGCAGTGTACTCAGACGTGCAGTGACTCATAATGTTGAATTCTTTGATGTATACAACACTCAAAATTAGATCAGTCAGTATGATTAACTGTTTTGCACAGTGGAACAGTGGTCATTATTTAATGTTAGAATTAATGATCTAGTCATTCCAAAGAGCATGCTATCATGCTTTACTTCCTCCAGGATACTGTAGCTAGACTGTACAAAATAGTGGAACATGCAATTACCTAACCACATATAGATCAGACCTACATACCAAGAATATCAAAGCAGTCTTCACATATCAGATAGGTTTAAATTTAGAGCTAACAATAACATCATGGATTCAGATGTTAGTTTTCATGCAGTAAGCTTGATTAAGAAAAAGTAAGTATGGTGTGAAGACTACCACAAAGTAAGACAGTGATGTAAACAAGTTACCATGGATCCTCATGAAAAAACTGAGTAAGAAACAGGTTACAAGAATTATAATTAGTTCATTTTAAGCCTTCAGTAATTGCTATAGGAAAGGAATCCTGTGTCTTATATTCTGTTGTTAATGTGATATGTTAAGTACCTGTGTTGCTCTCATCTTATCTGTTACTAAATGTTAAGATGTGTTTACACTTGGGAAGTGACTGTTAAGATGTGTTTACACTTGGGAAGTGACTAAGTTGCAAGTACTATTACTTGTTTATTAATGTTAATTTGTCAAAGGCATTCCTGAATCAAGATGACAATGTAAATATATCAGGAGTTGAATGTCAGATCCGAAAATAATGCTCATGTTTGTGGCCCAAGTGAGTTTTTCTAATCAGAGTTTGTCTGGCATCTGTGTTATTTACATCAAACTTGTTGCAAATGGGTACCTCCAGTTTAACACATATTATGTAAATATTTGAAGAGATGCAATACCAGTTGTATACAGCTGTTTCACTCACCAGGAACCCTTCATTTAATTACAGCATAAGATTTGTATTTCCACTCTCAAGCACATTGTTTATGCAAGTAAACCTTGATTTTCCCTATTGGAGACTGGAGGAGTCTCCAAAACAAAAACAGATACCTTAAGTGACATTTACAAATGCTGCCTGCTGGCATTCAAGCTGGTCTTGTTTTGTTTGTGTCAGTTTACTATCACCAGTAATTTTTGCTGGAAATATGGTTCGCTTTTCCCTTGAGTCACTTGATTATTCCATCACCGTAATTGTGCTTTAAGTGCCTGGCAGGCAGCTTCATTTAAAAAAAAGTAATGACTCTATCTTGTATCTTTTAAGTATGTGTATAAGAGCGAATGCTCCCCAAGCCTGGATAAATATGGAGAGTAGGAGCCAGGAAGGGCATCCATTCATAAAACATGTGCCAAAACAAATTATAATATATCAGTGAATGGCCAAAAGTGCCCCAGTGCTTGGCTTGACAGCTTAAATTTCATAAATCAGCTTGTATCAGGTTATGAAATGAGCCATTCAGTGATTGTTAGAAACACCTGAAAAAAGGATCATTAAACTAGCAGCCCCAACAAGAGATTAAGATGAGAAGAAGAAAAATAAGTATGAAAATCAAATAAAACACAGAAATTGTCCTGTTGAAAATTTTATTAACTTTTCAGACCAGGGTTTAATTTAAGATTCAAAACGAATAACAAAACCATTTGTAGATTTATAGATATGAACTTGAAGTCCAGTACAGCTTTAGCATGCTAAGAAAATTATTTTTTTATTATATTTTTCAATCTGTACTTGTGTATCATGTACATGCATTATATCTGGCTGCACTTTTCTTACACAGAGTCTAGCAATGTTGGGGAAGCTATACCAACTTCCCCACGTCACGTACCGTTCTCTGTTGGAGAGAGGGTTCGTGTGGTGGTGACTGTTGACGAACTACGCACAATGCAAGAAGGGCACGGAGGATGGAATCATAAGATGGCAGAGGTGTGTATAAAACACTTAGTCTTTTCTTGTTTTGAGATATCTGTGACACTTCAGTTTATCAGTTATCGTTGTTGCATATTCTTAATTAACTGATTGCATTTTGATTCTTTAGTTCCTAGATAAAGTGGGCATTGTTCACCGTATAACCGACAAAGGAGACGTGAGGGTTCAGTATGAGGGCTACGCAACCCGCTGGACCATTCATCCTCGAGCATTAGCGCGAGTCACCACTTATTCGCCAGGAGATGTGGTGATTGTAATTTCAGATGCTGCCAAAGTTAAGGAATACCAAAAGGGTCATGGAGAGTGGATTGATTATATGAAAGGTGTAAGTAGTGTGAGGTTTAATTTTTTAATGATACAGTACATTATACTGTATCAGGGATTTTTAAGATGTCCTTTGGTTTCCTTGAAAGCAGATTTATTGATTTACTTGTGGACATTATAGTATTACTTTACTGTCATTTTTTAATTAAGCTAGAAATTACAGTATTGATTTTGTATCAGGCTCTTGGCAAAACGGGTGTGATAGCAAGAGTCTATCCAGATGGTGATTTGCGTGTTAATGTGGAAGGCAAAACGTGGACATTCAACCCTCTGTGCGTGTCACTGGCCCCTCGCAATGCCGAGTACAATAACACCATGAGAGCTAATGAGAGACACGAGCATGCTAGTAAGTACTGGCTACATTTTATTGTTAAAGATACCTTTGTAATTACGTTACCGGTACATCTTGTACTATACAGTACTTGATCAGTTTATGTTTTCATGAAATGTTACACTTTCAGGTCCATTGGCCTCTGTCTTACACCAGCTTCTGGACACTGAGCAGGATAGTTCTGTTGTTGACCAGTTGGTCAGAGAAGCAGCACAAGGTCACACACAGGCAGTTTCTCATCTCCTAGCTAAACACCCAGATAAGGTAATGTACATGGTTTACAAGAATAAGCTTGAGTAATATAGCTTCTATAAAACTCTAAGGAAAGTATGCAAGAGACTGCATATCTGTAAAGCTCTTATTTAAGAAGCAAAGAGTAATGGCATAATGTTCAGGAGATATTGTACTGTGGCATGATTCTAGTCCCACAGATTTTACTTTTTGCCCATATTTGATACAGACACTAAGAGGATGAGGTATACCTATCATTATTTTCAGATTAGTGGCATTTATAATGTTTGTGGTTGTGAAGAGTATCCTGATTTGGTTTCAACTGTTTCTCTTGAATTTTTGACTGCTCAATTAATTAAAATACTATATAAAAGTTGTCAGTTTTGTTCATTTTTCATCGTCATATATAATCTCTTGTGATTAGAATTTTACTTTATATCCCATTTGTAATCATAAGATTTCATTTGTTCAGTAGATAAGATGAAGTAGAGCAGCGATTGGTTGAAGCAGGAAGAATATATTAGAAGAGATAGGTTCAAAGTATAAGTTGTATATATTTTGATAAACCAGTGAAACACAGTCATAAAATGCGCCAAGCTTTCTTATAATTACAGTGGAGATGGTAGTTGAAATGTACATTGAATTAGTCCAAATTCATTCCACTAAATATTTATAAATCCTGTACTGTATTGATTATTGAATTTTATGAGGTTAGTATATATACCTACACAATATAGCTTTCCAAAATTCAGCACAGCAGTTGATTAATGTGTGAAGGGTTTTTCAGTTTTTTTGTGTGTGAATGTGTAAGCATGATAAAAATGGAAGTGAAGATGATATTCATTACCCAGATTTTCTCAGTTTTAATGGGATCTTTCATTTACTTCTTTCTTTGTCTCTAGAATATGTAGTTTCTTCATGGCATGTGCACTTGAAGAAAGTTTATAGCAGTTATTTTCTATATGTTGGTTTTCCAAGTATTTAGAAATGAAATCTCTATTTCTACACTTATTTGCTTTTTTTATGAAAAAAGTTTAGAATAACAAGAGGGTTATTTGAGTATGTTTATTGTTTACATATTTTGGACTACAGTATAGGGAAAAAGAGATATTTTTGCTTTTGACATTTTTTCTTTCTTCTTCAGAATAAAGCATTATATACATTCTCACTGTGGTTAGAAACTAATTGTACAAAACAGCTGTATTGAGAAACTGCTGATGTCAGGTTAGACATTCAATAAAAGATAATTATCATTGTAAATTACTAGTATCCTTTCAGACAAGTTTTTATTAATATAGGTAACACTTACTACCTTTCCTGTTTAATATCATCTGCAATCTTGCAATTACAGGTAGATGGGCGAAGTTCTGGCAAAACTTGCTTGCAAGTTGCCTGTCACCAAGGTCACATGGATATTGTAAGACTGCTTTTGGAGCACAAGGCCTCTTTGGAAATAGCAGATGATGACGGAGATGTGGCTTTACATTATTCTGCATTTGGGTAGGCATAAAAGATATTCGGGAATCTATGGCATTGCTCATTCTCTGTTAAAAATTTTTCATGTGATCTTGAAAGTTTTTTCAAAATTATATTTATTTTGGCTATAGAAGTACTATACACAGAATTATAGGTCTTTGCTATGCTGTAGTAAGGAAAATTATAGGTTTCTGTATTTGACAAAGAACTCACTTCTCTTTCATTTTATTTTGCAAGGGATCACTTAGTGTATCAAACAATTACAGTACACCAAGACTGTAGTAATAAAAATGGAAATATTGCGTTCAAGTTATCCTTTTTCTCATTGCAGTAACCAACCTGAAATTATGGAGTTGTTGTTGAGAAAAGGTGCTTCAATCAATGTTATAAATAAAGGCCGTTGCTCTGCACTACATGTTGCTGTAAACAAGCAACATGCAGCATGTGTGAAAGTGTTGCTCAAATACAACTGTGATGTCAATGTCCAGGTAAAGTGAAAACTTCTAGGTTCTACCGACTGATTTGTAGCCTCCATTAAATACTCTCTCATAAGTTCATCCTCATGTGGCACTATCATTCAAAAGTTCCAAAAGCCAAGTTACCTTGATAGAGGACTTAATTTATTGAGAATTTTCTGTAAATAATTTTAATCTTTATATATGTCTTGCATGTACAGCCTAACTTTTATGTGTACTTTCAGGATTCGTACGGTGATACAGCATTACATGATGCTATAGGAAAAGAAAGTATCGAAATTTTAGAACTTCTGGGAAATACTCCCCACCTAGATCTGACGTTACGAAATAAGAGAGGCTTTAATGTTCTTCATCATGCAGCATTGAAAGGAAATAACTTGTAAGAGTGCTTTATTTTTCTTTATTTTTTAAAACTGTATTTTTTTAAAATTTATTACAGTACGTCCTCATGATGTGCCGTATTTGGAATCTTGTGAATTCAGTGTCCTTGATTTTTGATGGGTTTATTTTTATGCCTTGCTCAACTGCTGATCAGCATACTTAAACAGACTATGTACTTCAGAAATGAACATACTGTATTTAAAAATCATATTTATAAAACAGAATTTTTGCAGTGCAAAGTAACTGAAGTAAAGGGCATTAACTCTATTGATAGCAAGGCCATTATGAAGTAATGTTTTCTTTTCTGTTTCAGTATTTTACAATTTTAAGTTTTTCTTGTTGATTTGATGTAAATAAGAATGTGATTTTTTGAAATTTAGTTATCTGTGTAAACCAGTCATTGCCTTCTCAAAAGGGTAATGGATGAGAGTTGTTGATTTTGAACTCCATATGAAAGTATAGGTATCACTTAGTGTGAAATGAGCAACATGCATAAGATATGGCTAAAGGTTCCATTCCCTTTGGTCTCCACCCACTAAGCTCTCCAGCTTCTTTAAAACAAAACCTTCAGGCAGGCTTTTTGAGTTAAGAAATTTAATGTCTTGGTAGTCTTCGTAAACTTTTTTAAAACGTTGTTACTTAAAAAGCACAGCAAGAGTGTTACTTGAATGAAGATACATAGATACATGTTAAAAATTCATTGTACAAAAAAGTAAATCATTTTGTATCTGTACTGCAAACAAGGTTATAATTTTAAATTCAAGCTTTGTAAGAACTGCTGACAGCACTCTGAAACTTTGCAGTTAAAATACTTAGTTGAGAAGTACTGTATAACTTTTGGTAAAATTAAAATTATTTTTTGCAGTGCTGCAGAGAAATTGGTGTTGCGTTCGAAGCAGTTTGTTGATGTGAGAAAGGAGGATGGCTTTGCTGCACTCCACTTAGCATCTCTCAATGGTCATCGACAAGTAGCTGAAACTTTGATAATCCTTGGAGAAGCTGCAGTTGACATCACAAATAATAAAAGACAAACACCTCTGCTACTTGCAGTTTCTCAGGTATCACAACATTTTAAAAATTCCATATATCCTAAAAGCAGTGTTATATACGGTAATTTCTTTTGATATCTTGTAATGTTATACTGTAGTTCCATCATATCAATTTACATGTATTGTTGTCAGCTGGGGAAAGGTATATGGACTGCCTTTCTCTTTCATTATTCCTACATAAATGAAGGTGCTTATCTTTGGCTGCATTATGATGAAAATACTCTAATTTAGTTTTGCCACCAGTGCTGGCTACTTTGTGCAGATTTGGAAAGCAAGATGCTAAAAGATGCTCAGAAGTGTCCCCATGTGACAGAGCCTTTATTGACAACTTCTTCTTTCTTAAAGATGAGATGTTATGAATCTTCAACAGTTATCACTGCACTATATTGTATTTTAAGAAAAAATCTCATGCAGTTCTAAATGTTACTTGCAGTACCTACAGTGCAGTAATAGTTTATTAGTTTCAGCTCTTGAATGAGTGATATTTTGCTATGGAAGTGTTAACACCCCTTTTGACAGAGTGTTAAGATTGCTTATGTTTTTATAAATCAGCTACCATGCAGAAATATATTAATAAATGACATTATGGGTACACTGTCTTTGTATAAATACTCCTGTTTTTAAATATAAATTCCTGATTTCAGGGTCACTGTGGTGTTGTTGAATTATTGGTCGATAATAACGCTGATATACATGCGTGTGATGAAGATGGTGATACAGCCCTTCATCTTGCTCTCTTAAAAAATGCAGGAAATCCTCAACTCCACCCAGATCATGCACCAACTATAACTCAGGTGATAATATTGTCAAAATGATTTTACCTAGCATTCCCTCACTTTGCCATGTAGAAACTGTAAAAATATTTCAGGTCGGTGTAACTTTAAAATTTAGAGGCTGAACATATGTCTTTATATCTTTTGTTTAATGTACTGATAGACTAAAACTGTTCTATATTATATCCTTAGATCCTAAATGACATCACTCGACGTGGATTTGAAAACAACATGTCATTGGCATTGGCATGCTATTTGGTTCAGAAGGGATGCAGTGTTACAGTTGCAAATAATCGCTCAAAAAGCCCACTGGATCTGATCAATGACACCAGCACGATTGACTTACTTCAGAGTTATGCTGCACAGGCAGCGTAAGTACTGTATTGACGGTTGAAAAACCAGCTTTTATCTTTGCTGCATGGAATAATTATCATCACCATTAACATGCCATAAGCTCTTGATAATGATTTCCCAGTTTTTATTATTAATTTTACTTCTGTAACTAATATGTGTTCTCTATTACAGAGGAGGCAGTATGGCACGGGTAGATATGGATCTCAAGGCATTGGATTTAGCTGCAGAGAGTATTCGGAGTGTGAGCGTAGATGACCCTACACAAGACTCTTCAAATAACATTTCTGCTCCAACTAAGCCTCAGTCTCTCTCACAGCCAGTTAGTCCATCAAAGGTAGCTAGTGATACAGGAAAATCAACCAAGTGTGGAGAACCTTTGAATGACTGTAATTATGAAAAGGTAAGATCCAGACCATGAAATAATGCTCATTGTAATTTTGATTTATAAATGTTATAAACTTCTAGATAATATCACCAGTAGTAAAATTTCATTTTGAGGAGTAGGTACACGAGTAGATTGTACTCAGTGTGAATTTTATTTTAAGCATTTAAGCATATATCTGTAAATTTGGTATAATACTGTATCAGACTGTACAATGATGACTGACAGAGTTGTTGTCAGATAAAGTTTAAGCAAATGAGAAAAGTATTTTTTGTACATGTCACTTGTTCATGCTTTTGTTTTAGTAACAAAACACCACCTTTAGATTTTAATACTTTCTGTACTTTTTTTTAAAGAGTATACATACTGTATATCAAATATAAGGAGCCCATAAAAATGCCAAAATGTAGAAAATAAAGGCTATATTTCAGAGACCAGACTGTCTCTCTCCTTAGGCAAATAGAGACCATTTGGTCTCAGAAATATAGCCTGCATTTTCAACATTTTGGCATTTTTATCAGCTCCTTATATTTGATGGAATACTGATTTAACAGCAAATATTTCACTGTCATATATTTTCTATTTATTTTATACCAAATTCTTTACTTTCAACTTTCACTTTAGGTCAGACTGTTAATTACTTTTTTCAGGTTGCAGAAAATACAGATTGTGCTATTTGCTCAGAATATCCAGTTACAGTTACCTTCCAACCATGTGGACACTCAGTTACTTGTGAAGACTGCGCAAGTAGGATTAAGAAATGTTTCCAGTGCCATGCAGTTGTAGTAACCAAAGTTACAAGTGGTATGTGCTTTAATTTTCGGTTTTTATTTATTTGAACATCATTTTTGTAGCTCTTCAAGCTATAAAATTTATTGTTTAACCTCAAATTATTTTACTACCATGCATTATCTTGGTGGCATCACAACTTTATGATTTAAGACTAGTTGTACAGCATAATTTGTAAGCTTAAAAACAACTGAAACGAAATATGTAGAAGCCTTGCCTTGATGAGCAGTAGTAGACTATCCCATTGGCCATTTCTACACATAAGAGATGAATGCAAAACTGAATTTAAATTTAATTATTGATAAAATAGTGGTTTAGAGGCCAGAGACTGGTTGTGAAACACCAAAGTTGTTGTGAACCAGACCAGTTCTAGCATTTGATGGGAAAAAGCTTTTTCAGAGACATCCCCACTGCATAAATTAAAATTCAGTTTTACCAGCAATTGTATCTGTAGTGTATGGAAGATGCTGACTACAAAGTACATCCTTACAAAATGTTCCTCTTCAGTTTTCACAAATAAAGACCCACTACAGAGTAGCACAGAATAAGTGAATTCACCAATAAGTGATAAATTTAGAGAAGGCAGGGATCACTGTTTTGAGGGTCATATCTAGTAAGGTGGCATCTTCCTGGAGCTCACGAAGTGGTCTACCGAGGATGTGCAGTACCAAGGTCAAGTTCCAACCTGGAGGTTTCAGTGATAGCCCAAGGAATTGAATGGGCAAAATGACTAAGGTTTTTCATCAATAGGGGCATCTTCTCTGGCTAACACTACCTGGAGACTTGGACTGCAATTGACCCCAAAACGTGAACCAAAAGGTAGACTTGGAGCTGTGCAGTTGATAGGCAGAGTGATGCTGATGCAGAGAATATGGACAACTTGTCAGGGATGAATACAAAGCCAAAGAGCAATTTGATGAGAAAAACATCTGGAACTGACTGGAGAGAATCTTCAGATGGTAAGGTGACTTGGCTTAGGAAGCCAAATATGCAAACAAGGACATTGATTCTAAAGTACCCACATTATATATAGCAGTCCTGGTGTTAGTGGAAGTGAGTTTCTCCCCCAACTTGTAAACCAGGCCCTCAAGAAAGGCATAGGAGCCATGGGGTTGGGGACAAGCAGAGATTAAAGCTCTGGTGAAGAGAGAAAAGAGAGGTCCTGGAAGGCTGCATCCCTCTTCATCATTGCCATATGTTTACCAGCATGGAAGTAAAAGCAGTTAAAGTGAGAAGACAAGGCCTGGTTGTATCCTTCACTGAAGGCACACTACCTGCAAGAAAGAAGCTTGTGCCAACAAGAACCTACCACTGCCAATTCAAAAATGTCAGTTACTCCTTGCGAAATTTCTCAGACGTTCATTTCTTCAGCAGCCCAGTGGTCAGAGAAGGCCTGAAGAAAGCAGGGGCATCCTTTACAGTGGCCTAGCCTTTGGAGAGCAGCCCTGGATTTAATAAAATTCATGAAGGAATTGGCTTAGCAGAGGAAGGCGATGAGCAGCATTCTTGGGGCAGCCATAACTCCTGCCAGAACTGCAACCTTTACAATACAGCACAATATCCTTATGGACAAAATCCAAAGACTTGGCCAGGAGTAGCTTAAATGGCTACACTCACTGTTGTACAGGAACTGTACACATAGAAGGCAGAACTGGTGACAAAAGAATAGTTGAAGAAAAATAAGGAGGTGAATTATGCAGCTAAAGAGGAGACATTAGTGCATAGACATAACTCTCTGTTAAAAATGGCAAGGAGAGCTGTAGGACAATGAGGATGTCTAGACTCTACCATGCGTACTGGAATCAGCTGAAAATCAGCGGCGTGTGTCATGCCTACAGTTGGGTATTATAGGGTGTTCCAAGTTGTCTGGATCAGGAGGTGAAAATGCCTCCTGGAGGGGTTTCAGGATAGTCTCAGACAAGGGAGGCCTCACAAAAACGGCAAGGACTGAGCTACTTGGCAATGCAATAACTTGTAAACTAGGGCTACAATTGAGGACAAAGCAGCAGACTCTTGAAATATGTAAATCAAATACACCTCAGGGGGCATGGGCAAGTACGCTCGAGCATCTGAGTGTACTGAGGCAGCTGAGTATGCCACAGCAGACAAGGGCGCTGAAGCTGTCGAGTTAACATTACCCTGTCATACATATAGGAGCAGTTGGGTACACAGTCAAGTACCCAGTTGTTGAGTACACTTAGGCAAAAACTGTTGCATACATGGGACCAGTGGTTTGTACAGGAGCAGTTGTGTACATGGGCAAGAGCATAAAGGCAGAGATGGTGAACACTCTACGGACATCATTGAAGCAAACATGATGTACTGACACGAGCAGCAAGATAACCGGGCTGTATCATTAAAGAGAAGGATCATATGACGACAATTAACCCAACCATGTGCAGTGTACAACTTCAAGGGACAACTGGTCTTGGAACTCAGGGGAGCCTTTTTGAGCTGAGCCAGGAAGGGTGCATCCATTGAACAATGGATCTCTCCGCAGGCAGCAAAAAGACTGGAAGATTTCTCCCAAAATGGGGGAGATCTTCAAAAGACGAAGACATCTGAGGAGGAGGAGCTTCTTCAGGTGAGATGATGAGGGGTTGAAACTGGAAACAGTTGACATCTCTTGATCTGAGAGCTCTTGACAGGAGGTGGTGGCAAAGTAAATGAATTTGCATCTTAATGCTAATCAAGCAAAAATTACATTCAGTATGAACAGTCAAGAATAAAATGGAGAACTGAAAGTAACTGTTACCCCTTACTGGTGAAAACAACAAAAAACATTTACCAGTTAAGCAAACAAGCCCTTTAAGGGCTAAAGAAAATGCAAAATTTACTCTTAAAAAAAGCTCCCAAGGCAAAAATTTATATAAAACCAAAAATGACATGCTGAATTTAAATGAATCGTATGAATCATGAAAAAGCCAGTACCTACAGTAACACACTGGTGACAAGTATGACACCAAGTGAAATTCACTAAACACCAAACACACCGCATTAAAGCGAAGCAAAATTAATCAACAAATGTGTGAATGAAAACTGAATAGTGCATCACAATAGCAGGAAACTGCAGTGATGAATCTGGGAGGCACAGTAGCATGACTATGCCATTGCCTTTTAGGCCAGTGGAGTATGAGCTGGGCATGCACATTGGTAGTTTTTTCCTTGAAAGATCTTTCAAGTTGGTGTGACTGAGAATTATTTATTCCAAATAAGGCTATTTTATGATTAATGGGTTTTGTAAGAACAATCTTTCATTACTTTCACAGATTTTTGTTGAGCTATCATGTCTGGATTTTATGTTTTTAGAATCTTGTTCATGAGTACTGTACATAAATGGTTATGTTTTTCAGTGGACAAGTTTATTCATATTAATTTTCCTGTACTTGAGTTGACTGTTGATTATTGTTCCATAGAATATAGAACTTAGGCCAAAGGCCAAATATAAGGACCTATGGGGTCATACAGCACTGAAGGGGAAATTGAGAGTAGAAAGGTCGGAGAGGTGTAAAAGGAGAAAAACCTTGCAATTGATAGGAGAGGGTAGGGAGAAAGATGGAAGAAGAAGAATAAGAACGGAGGTATAGTACAGTAAAAGGAATGAAAGGGGTTGCATTTAGCTATCAGTGAGACTGGTTTGCAATTCAGTGTTAATCCAGTACTATACTATATGTTTGAATATTTTTGTCAGAACATTGCTGTATGTACTGTATGTGCTTTATATCTATGTAGTGTTATATTCCAGTATAAGGAGTATTATGTGCTTCTGAATTTTGTGCTCTCTCTCGTCAAATTTGGTTTTAGAGTGCAGATAAATTTCTATTAATTGTAGCATTTCTAACTTTTCCTGTAATCTCATATCTAATAAGAATTGTGTCCGGTTTTTAGATGGAAGAACTATAAGTACTAAGTCGCGGCAGCCATCAGCGGAAAGATTGAAGTATTTGGAGACTAAGATTGCAGAGATAGAAGAGGCTCATTGTTGTAGCATATGTATGGAGCGTCGGAGGAACGTTGCTTTCCTGTGTGGACATGGAGCTTGTGTTATATGTGCTCACACTCTTAAGACTTGCCATATGTGTCGGAAACCCATATCCAAGAAAATTAATTTATACTGATGTAATTATTTGTGCTTATATGTCAAGACAGTGTATTCAGTATTTATTATAATTGTGATATATTTAAAAGATGGGCTGGGATTTGCACAGTTTTAGTCTGGTTTTAACTTATTAATGTACTGCAATACAGTAATAGGTTTTATATCTATTAATTTATTTAATGAAGTAGTAAAAAAAACGTGTATAACTATATTTCTTTGAATGCAGTAAGCCAAACTGTTAACTGAAGTGGTAATCTTTTAAGTACAAGAGTCATACAGTGCATGGTGCTAAAAAATTGTGAATAGTTATTGTTTTTTTTTTTAATTCTGCATTGCTAGGTATTGTTTTTTAAAATTGCATTGCTGTAGCAGCACAAACTTTATTTTTAAAAAGTACAGTGACAGAGTAAATATTGATGGTCATCAGTGAATGTTGACAATTGAGCTTAATTTATGTTTGTGGTTGGAAAACCTTAAGGGTTTACAAATAAAATAAATATGCACATCTTAAGTTTTCCCAACCATTTAGTTACTTATACAGTATAGATTTTGTGTCCCACACTAATATCAATCTCCAAATTTCACTACAGTAGTTTAAATTTTCAAGTCAACACAGTTTTTGCATAGGAACTTTATTTAACAACTAATAGTATCAGTATTATTTTAGAATTTATTTAGTCACTGCATCAACCGTGTACGTTGTACTTATGCTTTTCTGTGTGATATGGAGTACGTAACTACTTCAAAGAAAAAACTTATATATAGTAAAAATTAGTTCTGTGTGATTGATGGACAGGTTTACATTACAATACTTAGTAAGCAAGGATACCAGTCAATCAATGATTAATTAAGATTTAATTCTATACCTATTTAAAATTTAATTTTAGACCAAAGTCAGATGGCACACTAGTTGTTCAGTTGAGCAGCAGAAATAATATTTTTACATATCAGATAATATGCAGTAACCTGTTATGATTGTGAGCATTGTATGCCAGTATGAAAAAGAAATTTTGGAAATTGTTGTAGAAAACATATATTTTATAGTACCAAATTATCTATTCTTCTTAACGTCTATACTACTGTGTAAAAATTGTATCAATATCTGGTGGTAAAACAAGCATAAGAAAAGATATAACCACTGAAGCTTTAATGGTGCATCTACAGTCCATTTACTGTGTACTTAGCAGTGGAGTTAATTTGATTTCTTCAGAAGTTATACACTATTTGAATCAATAATTGCCTGTCCTTGTATGTAGCATATGTTGAAGTATCTATTACAATTGGTCTTCTTGGTCTTGAGGGCTATTATGTTAATTTTGCTTGGCTTTGGAAAATGTTACAGGACATATATTGGGCCATTATTAGCTTTTACAATAATTATGAGTATGTGCAGTGAAATCCTGACAGTATGGTCTGCATGAAGGTAATCATAATACTGACACACTTCACAGGTATATAGTACAGAAACTTTAGTTTTCACAGTTCAATGACCTTTTTTGAAAAGTTCTTTGGGTAGTATTGATACCAAGTAGAAATAATTGGTAAATGAGAAGAGAAGCTAAAAGTTCCACATATAAGAGTGAACAGAACTATCGGATGGACAGAGATTTTTAATGTTTTATGATGGACATCCAAACAACCTTCACCATTTCAATGGAATGTGGCATATTTGCATTACACTTTGGTCATAAATATATATAAAAAGAAATCCTTAGTACAGGAAGATGTATGGTGTCAAAGAAGGAATGTAGTAGTTTATGAAAAGCAAAAGAATTAAATATCAGCGGGAAGAACAATTACTTTCAGACATACCGGGAATATTCATCATCCTTAAGTAGAGCCATAGGAGTGTGTTGCAGAAGGAAGGGATTAGGAAAAATGCTTGGGTTGGATGATTCATGACCAAAAGACATTTTTAAATACTGTTAATTAGAGAACTAGCAGTGGGTGAACCTACCCATTTTGGAAGGTTCCAGGGGCCATACTTGGTGAACTGGTAAGAAAGGTTCTGATGGGGGAAGCATGATTGAGTGTCAAAAGTTGTAAGATTAGGTAATGGTGAAGTATATTTTGGCAGATTATTCTTTTGTTATACCAAGCCAACTACAAGACTGACTTAGCGTGATATTTATATAGTATGTGATCATTCCAGCACGTGATTTTCAATTCTGAAGTTGAGTAATTCAACTCTACAAAGATTAATGATCACTGGCACTGATTATATTTTCCACTTAGGAAATTAAAAGATGTAATAAATTACTGGTTGGACTGTGCAGTCAGAATGATTAATTAGCATTTCAAAAAACTGCAGTCTTAAGTTGAACCCAAGAATTGCATTGTGCAGCGAAATTCAAATTTAGCATTCTGCATGTCAAGCATGTTGTACACATGTATCACTCGAAAAACTTAAGAAACTGGACTTCCTATAAACATATCACAGGGGATTGTTGGGGGTAATTGTTTGATGTTACAGATGTGATGAAAAGCTTTTGTCTTGTCTACTAAACAATATATAAAGGTACTGTAGATGCACCTGAAAATGGTCACATATATGTATGTATACACTTTGAATGGGCACAAGTTTATTATTGATGATAAAACATTTTGCCTGATGGGTTATATATTTCAAAAGTACCTACCATGATCAGAATTTCTTGAAGCAAATCTGTAATGGGTACTGCTATCTTTGTTTATATTTCCAACCAGTTCCCCTTTAAATCTGGGAGGTTTTTATCAGCACAAGTACTGTATTATATTTGTTTTCTAGTTGTTTGTACAAAGAGAACAAACCAACCCAGTATTAAGATTTTCCTCTAGATTATGTTCTATTAAGTTTTGTCAAAAAACCTTAGTGAATGGAATGTAAACTTTTGGACAAGGTTTTGAATGTGTAATCCATTACTACTTTTGCTGTCTACTGTATAGTGCCATTCTCATTAAACCGAAGTTCCTCTAAGATTTCAACCTTCAAAAAAAGTGCACTTCTTGCAGTCATTTATTAGAATAACTAACCAGTACAGTAGGTATACTTTTTGTGGGCTTAAATAGGGATGCAGAATAAGGAACTTGATTAGGAAATCTGCTCTCAGTGTATCTGAACACTAGTTCACTGAGGAAGAAACTACCTACCTAAAAAAGGGCTATTGTACAAGCTTGCTGTTCATCTTTGGTACATCCTGTCACTGGCAGCAGGTTAGTGCTGCCAAGAGATACCTCAAGTTTTAAAGTTCTCAAGTTCTAGCACTGAAGATCTATTGGGTTCAAACATTTTGCCTGTGAGGACCTTTGAACAGTTTTGGTGTCTCAAGTTTTATGTCGATAACTACACCAGTCTTACAGGAGCATCTTCCTTTGCTGTACCATGTATTATCTGTAATTTCTTCTCAGTGGTGACTAGAGCAAATGACTATGACCATCAAAACACACTGTAGTGTCCGTTGCCAAAAGTGTTTAGATTTTAATTATGGTAAGGCCAGATCAAGAATATTCATAACCCTCACAGAATTTGACAAATATCCAGTACGTACTGCTTTATCACCAGTGGCCACCTGCACATCTACATCATCACTGTAATCTAAGGGTTTGTTTTCCCTGTGGTACTGTCTGTCGCAGTAGTCAGTCTAATGTGATCCACCCTAGGCTGTCCCTGCTCTCTTCTTGCATGATTACTTTAGAAAGGAGAATAGGGTTATTCTTCATATTTTCTCTTTCTAATCCAGTCTGACTCTTGTGAACCTCTTGTTGACCCTTTCTTCTGCTGAAGAGCATTATATTTTGTAATGATCTTTTCCTCATCCGCCTTCATCTAACATTATTAATGAGAAGGAAGATGGAGGTCACAACCTCCTTTATATTCTCCTGTTCAGTTCCTCCTTGGAGCATGCACACTTGAAAATGAAGAGATACTTCTCAACAACTGCAGAATCCCTGCCTGTGCCATGTCACACGCCTGTCCGTCCTCTGGTGCAGCAGTATCCCACGGTTCTTAACATGTACTGGTAACTGCCTGTGAATGGTCTCCAGCTATCAACAGTTCTTCTAACTTCTACAACTGTTCCCCTGTTCAATCCTCTTTCGGTTGTGTTCATACCCGTCCGGTCACCGTCCACAGTCCTTACTATTTGTTACTGTCACTCTGCCTAGTCACATGTGTATCATTACTATTATCTCTTTCTTGAATAAGATTTTCATTGTTGCAGACTGCAGTTCCTCTCTGATCTTAATGATAATCACAATTGTCATGCTTTGCTGCTCTAGAATGGTTCTCAAACAGATGATACTCTCTGCTTGGATCTCCTTTGAGCTTCACTAGTTATATGCTTTTAGGTTTACTCCAATTTCTTCTGTCCCATTCAGTCAGAAGCCATCCTTGGTACATTGAAAGCTGTTTGTCCATCATGAGGCATCACGGCTGCCTTTAAAAACTACCTTCAAATGAACTACATCTACAATGCTCTGATGCTCTGACATCCTCCACCATCTTATCTTTAAGGAATTTAGGTTTATCAATCCATTTAATATTAGCCATTTTAGGTTCATACAGGACAGTCATGCCTGAAAATGAATCTCCCATTTGTAAGAGGGGGTCAATGATATTTCCACAACTGTTATCTTTGACTCTAAAGCCAATGAAGCAGAATGGCTTTCAGACATATGTCCTATGGTGTCATCTTTGTTGTGTTACCTCCTGGACATCATTGGTTTAGCCCACTTACTTGGGCAGAGGGTCCTATGAGCAGTCATTACCTGTAAATGGGGAGCAGAAAGCACTGACATCTATGTCAATGAAAGTCATGAGTATGTCAAATGACTTAACATACTTAGGAAAAGTCACCATTATAATTACTGTACCCATGAAAAAACAGTAAGCTGACAACAGAAAGTAAGAAAATACAAAGAACAGAAGAACATTAACTCTAGTGGATTTATCAGCACCATAAGACAAGAGAAATGCATACAAAAAGTTTTAGAACACTTGGTACCACAAACAAAAAAGGAAATATGCACAATACTGTCAAGAACTTCACAAAAAAAGAGGACTAATATTGTTGGTAGAGTAACTACGGGTTACTAAACAAACAACAGGAAAAATACTCTGATTGAACAGAAACAAAAGTTGGTAAATGACAACTATTCAGTGGTAACAATAAAACAAAGAACATTATACTGATTTGGGAGATGAAGGGCAAAGGAGAATGCTAAAGCTCTTAGCAGCACACCTTACAAGTGCTGGTGCACTGTGCCTAATTGACTGTATAACAAGTAAAATGAGAGAGTCCCTGATAGAGATAGGCCTAGCTAAGCATTACCACCAATTTGCTTGTTCTAAGGTAATTGTCATTTGATCACCTGCATCTATAATGTGTATGGCCTAAGTAAAACATTGAGTTACATTTTTTGTATGACCTATACATGCAGTACTTGGGCCAGACAGTATTATGTAACTTGCAATAAGATGATAAAGTTATGGACTGTTAGGACTTTGTAATTTAGATTTTATAAACAGGTTCTTGCAATCTAACCTATTTGCAAGGCACCAACTACACAATTGTTTGATAGTTACTGCAAAATCTGGTTCAAACTTATTTTAAGAGTGCAGTTCCTCAGAAACATGAGAATCAAGATTGAGTATGTGTACTCAAAAATATATCCAGTTAATCCACTGACCAGTCACAAGGAATATTTGACTAAAATGCCTTGCAACTCCTCTTACAGTTTTAAAACACTATGGATGCTGACACAATGAGCTGTTGGCCAACTTTTACTCCAGCGCTCTGACATAACCAACATTATTACATGAGGGTTGTACTGAAAGTATTGCCTATTTACTATTTTCTCCAAAACTATTAATTGAAATTTAGTACCTTTACACCATTAGATACGTGGTGTGTTTACACCATCAGATAGAGTAACTCTTACTGCTTGACTGACTTGGTTTAAGCATTTTCAGGTGCTGGATAAACACAAATTTAAAACAGCAACAAAGCAATCATTGAGCTCTTCTCTAAAGAAGGATGCACTGCTGCTGACATCCATAGAAGATTCAGAAATTTGTATGGCAAGGCATCGGTTGATGAAAATATAATCTTTCAGCTTGTTTAGCATGCTTTCAGTATTTTCATATAATTCTTTCAGCTTGACTAGCATGCTTTCAGTATTTTCAGGTGTTGGATAACCATGGTTATAAATCAGAAACAGGAGCAATCATTGCACTCTTCACCAGAGATGGATGTATTGCTGCTGAGACCCATACATGGCTCAGAAATTTATGGTGAAGCATCAATTGATGGAAATTAAGTGCAAAAATGGGTAAAAAGTTTTGGAAAAACAAAACTTGTGGTAATGACAAAGTGCATGCTCTAAGACATTCGACTGTAGGTGCTGAGGAAAACCAAACTGGTAAGATGGTATGATTTGCATATCCTGGTATTTCACTGTCCAAGAGATTTTTGATGAGGTTGGCTGTGGCTACAGTACTATTAAGTACATTATCCACAACCTTAGATGCAAAAAAAGCATGCGCTAGTGGATTCAAGGGCAATTAAGATCTCATCTGAAAATAAAGAGAAGAGATTGGATGTGTTTGGAAATTTTAGTTGCATTTGAAGTGCTGATCTTGGGACATGCAGGCTTTGAAATCCCTCATTCTCAAAGACCAAAGAATTTTTTTTTAATCACCACTCGGTGCAAAAACTGGTTATCATTTCCTGGGATGATTCTGTTTGATTTCCATATGCATGAGACAATGCTGTGTCATTCCAGAAAATTTGAGAAGCCATCTATAAAAAAAGAGACCGCAGAAACAGCTTAATGCAATTTTGTTACACCATGACAATCCCTGACCCAACACTTCTTAGGCAGCATTACATGACATGTAACAACCTGACATCTGACAATTTCATGTCGCTGAACAATTGGGCTGGTCATTGGTGCCATATCTTCCATCACCTTGAGTGTTTTCTGGCAACATCACTGCACAAATGAGATGGTCATTGATGCCATATCTTCTTTCAGCCTTAATCTTACATTATATGTCACTGCACAAATGGGATCATTTGTACCACATCTGCCTTCATCTTCAGTCTGGCACCATTAGACTTTCAATTTTTCATTTGGCAGAAGGAAAGCTTCAGCTTACATGTTTTGATGATGCTGGCAAAGTGCAAGACTAACACGTGCTGGACCAGGAACTGCCCAAAATTGTTTACAAAATGGACTTCACAAGTGGGTTCAAAGACAGTACAAATGCATCATCAATAGTGGAGAGACTATTTGAATCAAGAACCATGTTTTAAACGAAGTTACTCTACACATGGAAATATTGGCAGTTCTCTTGGTATTAGTAGGGTAGATATGACCTGACAAAAATTACTCCAAAACACCCCTCGGATTGTCAATCATCTCTTTGGTGGGAACAACCATATCCTCCCCTTAACTATATACTATGTGGTGTAACCTGTAGCGGTGGGGAATTATGGGAATGTTACCCACTGATGTGAATTTGTTTTTCAAGTTAAAACAGTTCTGATATGAGACTTTGATAAGACATTTGTCCTGAAATAACAGGACCCTCATGAAACCTGATGTAATTAGTGCTGGAATTTACATAATTTTCATGCAGAACCTATTTTTTAAGCACGTCTATAACATTCAAAGTAGTATTTTTTCATGTATGTTTGATAGATGAATTCCTTGAACTGGCTTCCCAAGAGTATAATTGTAATAATAATATTATTATTAGAAATTAGTTCAACAAAACCACGAATTGCAGTCCTCAACCCTCTTACAGTTCACCTGAAGGATTTATTCTCATGTGAGAAGAGTAAATTGGAGCAAAGTAAAGCTAAGGAAGTTGGACAGCTAAGCCCATAAAGATCAATGGGAATCTGAAAAGTAGGCAGGCAGTGTCATACAGAACAACTAAATGTAGAGCAGAAATTACAGTTTTAAGTGGTCAGCTTCATGCTTTGGACTGAAGTAAATAAATGACAAGTTTACAATTACTCACTGTACCAGCTGCAACATGCCAGTAACGTACAGTTACTTTCACAAATACGAAAAATTGAACTACAACCAACGTACATGAAATGGCTATCTGTACCTGTGCCAAATGATCTCTAGTAAAGTAAAACCTGTGGAAACAAAGGTTTTAAAATGGTAGTGAAAAGGGATTATTATATTTTATCCAAACTATTGTTCTTGAATGACTGATGCACACAGTACAGTACTGTAAATACTTTAAAATATATTTTGTATTATAGTAACTTAATTTTGTTGTAAATATACACTTAGTATCTGCATATACAAGATAGGATTTGCTGTTAAATGTATTCTTTAGTTAAAAGGTGCTATTAAAAGTTTAGAATACATTATTACAGCTGGCTTTAAAGTATAATTTCCTTAAAAAAACACTAAAGTTTGTCAGATATTAATTAGTGGACAGTCTGGAATATTTTTACATAATCCTTTTCTTTTCAGTTTCTCATAAAGCACTTCAAGGGTGCTTTCCGTTTGTCTATATTTACCGCTTTGATATTTTTTCTAGTTAGTAACTTTAAATATGTAAGGCTTTCTATTATAGCTTCTGTATGAATATCAAAAGTTATAAGCAGTCAAAGCAAGAGTAGCATAATGTTGTACAATGTGTCGTTAAGTTAATTTGTACATAATTTTAAAATCACAAACATGGAAATTTGCACTAAAGTACTTTGTATGCTGTATATTAGCAAATTGACTTTCTCATGCTCTACCCACAAGATTTTAAATAAATCTTAAAACAAAAAGTTTATTCATTTGGCCTTTCTATACAGTTGCCCCTTTAGTACAATACTTATAACAAAATACATTTTTTTCCCTCTAAGAAAACCTCAAAATACTGATGAAATAGGTGTTGTCTATTCAATAATTTATACACATTAAAAAAGTCCATGGCAACTATAATAATGAACATCAATCAGACAACTGGTAAAACCCTAAACTGGTAGAACCTTAAACAAAACAGCTTTACTATGATTAACCCAACTTTTATTTAATGACTGTACTTGTAACTTGTAATTTGTAAATACTGAACATAGTTTTATAATATCAACCATCCCCTAATTCATCATCATATCTCCTTCCTTTCTGCATGGCAAACTGAAGAGAATTGTCCATTGAGGTGGTAACAGGTAACTGTCATAGCACAGAATGCTTGACAAACTTTACCCTCAGCACAAAGCCAACAAAGTCAGGGATATATGTCATAGTAAGTAAGAGAAAAGGGGAGAAACAAGTGAAAGGTAGGAGTGAAAAATGGTATTAACAACATTGTGAAGGAAAAGAAACACAAGCTAAAATATCAAGACTTAAATAGCATTGGAAATCAGAAATATGTAGAACAAACGTGGTCCCATCAGGGTAGATAGACTATAGCTAATGAGGATGAACTTTCCTTAGGTACCATTGCTTTGCACCTAACTGAGCAGTGTGCCAAAGTCTTGGAGCTGTGGAAAGAGCATCATAGAACCAGGAACTAAGGGAATAGTAACATTCACAGGAAATCTAAAGGCTAACCTTAAGAAGACTCACTGATGGGCCATCCCTTTTTGAACTGGGAAGAATGTGAAGATCAGGAAGGACAGCAACTGTAAACCGACGCTTTTCTCTGCAGAAGTACACACCAACAAATCTACAACAAAAGCAACTTATGAAGCTTCTCATAATTACTAGTCTATTTCTCTAGTATTAAAAGCAAAAGTCCTACAGAAAAGAAAATGGTTTAAGACTGTACTCTGTATAAACACTTGTAACTATTATAACACGGCAGCCCTGAAGGCTACACATAAGCATGTTTTGAAAGATGCAAGTTGCCATTAGACAAACAAAAGTCTAAATATGAAGACTGGTCCTAGTTTTCCTGACATGCTAAATAACCATCAAATACAAAAAAAAGCAAACAAAAAGCTTGACAACTCAGTCAAGAACTTATTGGGATTGTTCTGAGACAGCTCTATGGCTATTTAAAAAGAATGATCAAAGTCCAACAAACAATGTGCAAGGCTATTATATTTTCTTCAAATGTAAAAATAAATAACCCAACTAACCTTACATGCAATGATGTATGTTCATAAGACTTGAGTTGTTTCTGAGGTTTTCTTTCATCATAAAATACTTATTTGAACACTATCAACTTCTTGTTAAATTGACAGGGTACCATGTGACAACACTTGTGCTCTTGTATCATTTGCTGTTTTGCTGATATGATTTGTGTTGAACAGATGACCTTCCTGCATTTGGTGAATCTTGATTTACTGTATTTCTTGAAAACTGCATCAGCATAGCATCACTTTGGTCTGAATTCTAGATGAAATGCAATATGGATGAAAAACTGCCAAGAAAGTTCATGCCATCATACAGCGAAGAAGTGTATCAGCAACAGAAAGGTTCTTTCTTTCGTGATGTCACATTCAGAATTGAGACACATTAAACTTTTAAAGAGCAAATGGCATAATTAAAGGGAAATGAACTATCATAATGAATAAAGACAAAAGGAAAAAACAAAAGACATGAAATATAAATTTCCCACACACTATAACACACAAAAAGATGTCTTGACTACATCGGCTGGATTAAAAGTGATAGGTTACCAACTAGTATAAAGTCATTTACAGCAAGCAAAGGATGGATCCATATATTCAGATGTAAAATTTACTGAAGAAGCAGTGTCTGCCAATGATGAGGCTCCTGGCAGATTTGAAGTTGCTGAATGAGGAGAGAGAATGAATTCTGTAGTAAGTTTTTAACTGTGGTGAAACTGGATTGTTCTGAAAGATACTGAATAAAACATTCACAAATTGCAAAGCAAGCTTAAGGGTTTAAAACAGGAAACTGAAGCTCATACACGAACAAAGTAAAAAAATCATTTGCTCATGTTTTGGCAATGCATTTTATGAAAGCATGGCTTACAACCATTCTATAATCTAAACGGTCTCACTAGTGTTAGCACAGAATAGGTTGGAATTTAAATCTTACTTTTAGTAGACAGCGTACCCGGTCACCTTGAATCTATTACGTATGAAGATGAGAATTCTGTTGTGCTATCATTACCTTCCAAAATGATGCCATTGTTGAAGCCTCCTGCCAAGCATATATTTTGGTGTATCAAGGCCACTATCACCTGCCTGGTTGTTTGATCTTATCTGAGCAGCTATTGATGCCAACCCTATCTTGATACAGGGTAATGCAATGCTAGGAGTCATTCACCAGCGATGAATGAAGTAAGACTGAAACATATGTACTTCGGAAGTCCAAGGAGTAAAAGTGAGAAAGATTTTACAATCTTCTTGGGAAAATTCTCCTCGCACATGAGTTGGCAGCAAACATTTGTTGCAGACCACCCGTACATACATCATTTTTTTATTCACAAGGAGAAAAACTGCTAATGTAGGAATAATGAGTTTATTAAACTATAAAAGCTAAATAAAACATTTCAAACACAGAAACAAGGTTTAAAATTCTTTCAATAATATCAATGATCTTTACAAATTTTAGTATACATAATTAAAAGCCCAAAAGGGTTAGATCAGGCTAAGGTTTAGAATTTTTTTTAAGAAAGTTTTGAACTATAATACATTGTTTTTCTTATCATCATAAGGTCAATCTGTAACAAGTTATAACATTTACATTTATATCTGATTAAATAAACTAATCTGTAATCAAACTCACTGTGCTAGTTAACAAATACTAGCAAACTGTGTGCACAATTTGTGTTACACAAGAAATGAAAAAGCATTATCCTAACTAAAACATATTTTTCTTGACTTAAGATCTACAAATGTTTTGGTATCATTTTTCCCAGATCCTTTGTTACTGATGAAAATGCAAAAGCATTTAATCTGCCTTGTTTCATGAATAACTGCAACTACATCTTTTTAAGTTAGTTTACTAAAGCAAACCTAAAACCTTCTATATATTAGAAGATTTACATCTCCAAGAAATATTTCTTTCAAAATAAAGTTTAATCACGAGATCACATCCATTAATATCACTATTTTCTTGTAATCTTAACCTATCCCCATGAAATCCCTTTGTATTTGGAAAATTCCAAACACGTAATACTGTGACCCCTAACATGTAGTGCCCCAGGCGACCGACCAAGTTGCCAGTACCTTCAGATTGCCCTGCTAACAAATGAAGACTCACAAGACCTGGTTAAATCACCAACAGAGGAAGATGAAGGTCAAAAACAGACATGGGAAGAACCAGCATAATGAACATTACAGAAATTTAACAAAGTCAGCAAGGCTGCTTGGAACCTAGAGGATAAAATTATGGAATGTGTACAATTCACCCATGTGGTCACCTAATTTTACAACCCCCTACTATATTATGAGGAATTAACAAGACAAAATTTTGTCAAAATGGTTTTTAAAAAGGTATCTGTGTTAACACAAGATACTTCACGAATCTCATGTGCTCCTGACATTATCAAAAATTCTCCAAACAAAGGTCCTTCATTGTTAGGTCAATACAACTGGATAATGTATTTTTTTAAATAGAGAGAGAGAGAAAAAAATTCACTTCAAATATTACAAGCTTTTCCTTGGGTGTAAATATTACTGAAAGGTCCCATTATTAAAGTATGAGAATCATTCCTTTGGCATAAGTATCACAAAAATGGGCAGAGACCATACAATTCTTATCAGTTACACACAATTACATCTACCAGAAGTGACTAAGACTTTCAATAGAATATTCAACCAGATCATCACATTTATTTTTGGTATCCTGAGATGTATACTATGCCTATGTAGTAATATTTCTTAAAACTAAGCCCTTCCAGTGCAACGAAACAGATTACACAAGTTATATACCTTCAGATCTGAGATTCAAAAGGTGATTTACAAACAAATGCTTTTTATCTCCTAAAAAAAGTGCTCAATTCTGACTACATAGCAATTAAGAAAAGCCAATGTAATTACACTAGATAAAGTAGCATGCTTTGGGAGCCAAGCAAAAATTTAAGTAAATGAACTACAAAATAAAAAACAGAAATATCTGGCAAATCTACACAATTTTCAAAGTTTAGCCTAGACTTTAAAGTGATGCTGTTAAGCTGTGCAAACTACTGTAACAGAAAATCTGAGTATCTGGCAAATCTGGATAAAAGTTTCCAAGAGTTTACCTCAAACATAACACGAATAATTGGTTTTCTTTTAAGCATCAGTTCTACATTAATAGGGAGATACAGTTATATTTCAAAGTAACTTCATAAGAAGCTTTGAATTTATAAAAAGCATAATTATGAAGCCTTATCAGGAAATAACTGATTTTAATGCCTGTTAGTGTGAATTATATATTTATAAGAAACTTATTTTCATTCAATTGCAAACACTTCCCACAAGAAAGTTAAAAATGTAAGTTATGCTAAAAATTAATAATTCATATGGTATCAAGTGCAGTGTTAAATAATGTAAAAATAAGTTTGAGAAATACATAATCATTTAAAAATAAGTGTGGGTATTAGTACATATCAATTTTGTTTGAGAATTCAGCCTGCAGTAAAGATCGTAACAAACACTACCTGTGTAAAAACCTCTTCCACATAACTACTTTCTAAAATGGTATATTAAAAGAATAACTCATGTCATTTTGTTAAGGCTACTCAGAACTACATACTGTACTAATTTTCACATACTGACTAAGGTTACCAATCAAAATTCCAGGGTAAATGTACCTTTCAGGACTTGGGAGGAACTGATATTTCTTGGATAAGGACTTTGGAGGCAAAGGCTAGCAGGATTCCAAACGCTGCTGTTGTGATGGTTGAGTAGGAAAGAGTGAAGCCAAACACAGTCATCTGAAGGGGAGAATTCTGCAGCACGTATATCAGCTGTAATCGTTCCTCAATCAAGCAAATGAACTGTAGAAATTAAAGAAAAATTTCCAGTGACAAATGGAGGCAAATACAATATAGAAACTATAATACAGAACATACTGTATATGTAATCTTCTTAGACATGAAGATATACCACTCAATTAAACTCCACATACAGCAAATGAAAAATATACAGTATACAATATTAGAAAATGCTCTATAGTTTCTTCAGCCAAGCAATCGCTTCTTGGAGCGTTATTAAGGAAAGAAGCTGAGTTATTTAGAAAAGAACCTATTTACTGTAGAGTACTTCAACTGCTAAATTTAAGGTTATACCTGTTAAACAATTAAAGGTGATAATTCTCCTAATCATAACAGTTAACTTTTTGCGCTGATAATGATGTGTGATGTAAAATACTCTATGTTTTAAATCCAACCCCACTTCATTCTATGGATTCTCAATATATCTGACCATTATCACTTAAAACACCTGCACGACTGTTTTAGTTTGATGCTTGGGTGGCAGCATACAAAACATCTGGTGTCCCACAGTCGTAAGACCTTGTTCAAGATTGCTATGAATTTTAGTGTAAATTTAGGAACATATATTGGCCAATACGACAGACAACTGAATATAGAAAAATGTAAAGGAAGTTTTATATCATACTAGGACACCATGTACTTCACTGAAGCTTGGACCTGTACCTTCAATCCGTATACACACATAAAGGCTACAGGTCAGTCAGAGAGGCTGGCCTCAGGCTGGGTGATGGCAAATTTAAATTTTAATTCTCCTAGACTATTATTGTACATATACTATCTCACTATATACTATACAGATTACTCTAATACTGTACATACCTTAAGTAACCTGGCACCCTCTACATTGACCTCTGCATAAGCAGATGACAACAGTGGGAGCAACGCCAGAGGTAGGAAGAAATTGGCTAAGTCAAGCAGTGATGGATCGTATGTCAACCACATAACCAGATTCATGGTTAACCATATGACCACAAGTGATATCACAGATACCATCCACCTTTGTAGAGCCAGTGATGACATCCTTAAACGACACTGCAATTGAACATTATTCTCCTAATTACTGTTATAAATACTGTATAGCATTACAGTATACTGTACTAATTAACGTACGAACAATTACTAGTTATAAAAATATATTTAGTTTGGAAAAATACACTAAAATTGTTTATAAAACAAAGTAACATACTGTCATATATTTTTACTAGTTTACTAAATTCTGAGTCAAGTAACAATACATTCTCAACTGCAAAACAAAGCCAGTATCAAAGTCAGACAATAAAACCTGCTTTTCAATAACTAAAAAAATAATTGGCAACAAACTCATACTACTCTTTCTACAATCTAACCTTTGAAGAAACAAATGACATTGCCAGATTATTACTACTCCTTATTCTCAGTCCTGAATGTTACAAATGGATCATGATTTCAAAACACTAAATTCTTTCAAGGGAGCGTTCTTGATACTATAGTACTAGACTTATTAGCTACTGTTCGCCATGGTACATATTTATTTCTCAACTGTTGCTCTCAGTGAGTGAACCCTTGTGCGTGGAGAATATCGTAGTAACTTTTAGTACTACTAGTAGGTGAAAGTAAAATTGCAGTATTATCACATGCAGCTTTAATTGTAAACGCAACAAATTACACCGATAACAAAATTTCAGTCTATTTTTAATTTACAGCAAAAATGCAATGTACAGAAATGATCATACCTGAACTCTTATAGAAAATTAGTTTTTCATGACTGTACATTGGAGCTCCCCCTTATTACAACAAACTTACCTTTTTATCACCAATAAATCACTGTTGTTTCAAAAATACTGACCTGTATTTTCCAATATCTGAAGAGAATTTCAGAATTACTCATGAGTGGAACAAGTCTGGCACTCTCATCTTGATTGTCTGGAGTTCCAGCAAACACTGAACCTTCCTGTAATATTAAGAATATGTTATCAATATGGAATATTTTTTTAGACACTCATATTATCAAGACCTTCCATACTAAACTCATTTAAAATTTAATTCTTTTAATACTTAAACAATAGTATTACTATCACTAATCTCATGGAGATGTCAGCATAAAACATCCTGTTTTCATATCCACGTTTTATGAACATTATGTACACAAAGCATTGCGTATATTGATGACAAAATAATAGATGTAATTAAGAATATAGGCAAGAAATTAAAACATCCTGATTCTGTATTACACAATATATAAAAAGGGACTTTTTATGATGATAACAGCAGACAAACTATTAACACAAAATATTTGCTCTGTACTATCATACAGTAAAAACTTCAAAGACAATCACCATCTCCCCAGACACAAATTTCTTCATACTATCTAGGTATTCTTGTCACTGCAAAGCACTGACTCTGAAATGGAGATCATATGAAGATATTCTAACTTCCAGTGAGGAAATGGGTTAGCATGGGGTTCACCTAAAGTACCTAACTGCAAAGAAATCAAGAAGTTAAGAGGTCATTGACTACTACAAATGTTTACCTTAGTTAACATGATCAACCGATTACACACAAACACACAAATCAACTTTCTTCTTTCTATTTCCTCTAAACTAGTCGTTCTGATTGTGTGTGTGTGTGTGTGTAGAGTATATACATAACCTTACCTCATCAACTCTCTGCTGGGAACTTCTGGAACTTGCAGCTGTACCTGTTGTCGACGCTTCATCCTGTATTGAATGAAATGTTTCATTTAACAAACATGCAACGCTGGAGACAAATAAAATGTTCGATTGGTGTATGCCGTCACCATCAGTGATGATAAACTATTTATAAGAATTGCATACTGGTTAGAAGATCCACAGTTATATATGCATATGTATATTTGAAACTAGCACAACAGGAGCATTTTCATGTTTTTCAACATGCCTCTTCAGCAACAAAAATTAAAAATTATAATTAGTCAAGGAATAAACAAAAGCATAAACATTCTTCATACAATCAATGGTAGAGGTCAAAAGAGCAGTTCAGCAGACCTAAGAAAAGATGCTAGTCAATGTTTTAAGCTGTAAACTGGTAGATGTCTGTCAGTTGGTTGGATAAACACAGAAAGGGCCTGCTCTGTTGCTCATCGTAACAGAGTGGTGGCAAAATACTCCCTAATTCTAAATCATTGGACTGATTTTAAAAGAAGCACAACAGTATATTTGGAGTCCAATATCAGGAGGAGGAATATAGTGGAGGGGGCCTCATCCATTAATTATAGACCTCCTGTAATAACAAACCTTTCAGCAAAGGGAATGATATTTTGAGTCAGTTAATTTCAAATTTTACTTAAAAGCTTTATAATGCTGTGGTTTCCTTTATCTATCATACCCAGACTAATGATAAGCTTGATTTGCAACAGGATACTGATGCTGACCAAGGAAGACCTCTTCAAGTATCTTGAAGGACAATTACTATTACAAACTCACATTATCATCCATTCTTACAAATCATTAAGGAATTCATCCATAATGTCACCACTGTTGAACTGCATTTTTGACTTCTCATGTTTTTCAATGTAGTGTTGACACTTTTGCTTTGTTTATTTTTGACCAATTTTCATTTTTCATTTTATAGCTGGGGGGTTTTGTCAAAAAACATGCCAAAACTTCTGTTTTTATAGTTATCAATTTACTTATGTATGTAAAACTGTAGATCTTTTAGCCATGACAAAAAATAGCATGACCGAGTTTCAATACTAATTATGACCCTTATAAAACAAGATCCTTCTTAGATATAAACATTAAAAAATAATAACTCACTAACTAAAGTTTATGGTAAAAAAGTAAAATGAAAGTCAGTGATGGACAACATAAATGGAAAAGAGGTGCAAGTATATTTTTACATTTCTTGTACCATCCAACACTGAGTTCAAGAGCAGTCTTCAACGGCTAACATTGTTAAATTATCAAGCTCATTTTCTTTAGACTTCAAATTATCTATACTATCTCCCTCCAGATCATGACTTTCTTCTAGATGCTAACTATTGTACATTTTTTTAGTTTTTTGTTGACCAATATCTTCAAAAACATCTGTGATACAGCATCATATATGTGCCTCTTCTGAACAGCTAACATGTCAAGACCTGGAGTTTTCACTTGAGCAGTGATGCATTACAGTGGGTGACTGATGCAGAGAGAGAGAGAGAGAGAGAGAGAACTGGATCCAATTAGTTTTCCAAGTCTGAGGATTGTTAGTGTTAGAAGTACATCCACTGGAATTCTATAAAGGGCCTCTTAAATTTAATGTGTAAAATATGTATACAATTCACTGGATTTAAATATATAACTTAAGAAATAAAGGAAATGGTTACCTTGGTGTCCCTCAAGTCTGAAGACGAACCACTACCAGAGGAACTGGGAGCATTCTGGCCATGTTCCAATCCCACCCCAGACGACTGTGTGGCAGAGCCCTGACTCCTATCCCTCCTGTTCCCCTGTTAAAGAATACTTCTCCACTAAAGGTAAGTGAGATAAACAGAAATAAAAGAGATATTCCTATACAAGCACAAAGTTTCCACAAACACATATTTGTCACAATAACTCCTGAATTAAAGACAGCAAAGGACTCTCTAGTCTTATCAACTTGTTAGACCAGAAATAAAAAGACCCAATTGCATATTCCCAAATTACCCTGCAGCATCTTCTGTGCAACTGACTGATTGGTTTAATATTAAATAATCTGGTGTCACAACAATAAATGTCACTGATACCGAAATGTACATTAGTAAAAAACAAATTTCAATTTTTTCAAAATGCTATAAAAATGTAAAAAAAGAAAACTCAAAAAAGTCAATTAAAATAGTAGAGATCTATGATCCACAAAGATTAATATTATTTATGTGCTTAAAGGATTAAAATTTAATCATCAAATCAAATTACATATAATAAGAGGAGCAAATCTTACAAGAATTTTTGTCCAAACCTTTGCAAGTCTATACAGTAAGTGGAATGAACTTTATGAATTCTTCAACACACAATTTACAGTACTATGTGACCCAAAAAGGAAGATTACTGTTGTTTTTTAAGCAAATCTTCACCTAATCTGTACACAAAAAAAAAATACAGTAACAGTCCTTTCTGGGTGGAAGAGTACTGAAGATTATACATTGAAAAATTTTATGTTTTTTCCATATGTGGAACTGCAGAAATTTGACTGAAAATTCTTGTACAGTTTGCTCCTTCGATTATCTATAATTTCATTCTATGACTAAATCCCCACCCAATTTGTACATAAATGACACTAATCTTCCTTTCTAGGACATTGATTTTTTTATGCTTTTAATCTGGCAGGATGAGTCGCAAAATGACAGAAAAGGAAACAGGTACAAAAGATTACATTTTCTGAAAACTTTTCACATCTGTATACATGTCGAAATTGTCAGCATTTCAATTCTAATTCTCTATGGACAAAAAATGAAGATTAGTGTTGCTTATGAACTCTGAGGATGAAGAATCAGTTATAGAAAATAATAAAAGGGAATTGAAGGAAATAAAATTTTGCCAGAATTTTCGTCCAAATATCGCAGGTCTGCATGTGGGAAAAAATGTCAATTTTTCCAATGCCTCTGGGACCCAGAACTGAAGATCAGTTTTACTTGTGCAATCTGAAGGTGGAGATTCAGTCACAAATTGAAATAAAATGAAATTGCAGAAAATAATATTTTACCAGAATTTTCATCAAAATTTTGCAGGTCTGTGTTCTAAGCATTTTTCGGTATTTTTGCATTCCAAATCAGCAGCCTTATACTGAAGTTGCTGGGGAAACTACTGTAGTAGTTTTAATCAATCTGGTGACTGTGATTTTGTTGTTATTCAGTTTTTTTTTTTTTTTTGCCTGTTTTACAGTAAGTGTACTGCCAATAACCTGTTACTGTACTGGTAATTTCCGTTACCGTTAATTTATTTTATATTAAGTAGTAAAAATTCACAATAGTTAAAAATCAGAAGTGACAATCCCTCCCTACCTGTGGAGTAATAAGAACAGAGGCATTAGAATCCAGATCATGAACTCCTGTTTCCTGTAACTCTTCAAAGTAATCTTCATCCAGCCATGTATACTCTGCGAAAGGAAAAATCCTTGAAAACTATTTTCAAAATTAATACAGCACATGAATACGACACTAATTTAAATATGTATATTACAGCATAACTCCATTTATCTGGTTTCCAGCTATCTGAAATTCTCCAGCAACAGACTTTCAATGAATAAAAATTAAATGATGCATTTTCACAAGCCTGATGAAGAATTAAAGAATAGCTGACCTGCTAGATCCAATTTCCTCACAGGATGCTACCCGTCTATCTTTCACGAATGCTTAAACAGAGGCAGACATATTGAAAGCATCATCCAACACGAGAACATGCTGTTCTATTATGAATTTTCTTTCTCACTTATCCACTAGATTAATCAAACAAGTGTTTTTCCTTTGAAGAAAAGCTTTCACATGGGCTTAAATACCATTGCATTAAAGTGAAAAGTACAGCACAGATCTATACTTGTAACTGCTCTCTACATCACATCAAAAACTTGATGCTTGTATTTAGCCCAAAATGCCTATATTTCTGAGCCTGCAAATAACAAGAAAGCCATGTACAGTAATCTACGCAAATACCCCCAATTCATGCAATTTCTGAATTACCTTATGCTAAACTGAAAGCCCAATACTGTTTCTCAAAAGAATTTTTGAAGACTGTTGTAATTTACATTTTTAAATACCTGTACTGCATTATACTTTTGATATTGTTCTTCACAAGCTTTGTTAGTGATAAAAAATTTATTTTTCAAGTTTCCATACATTTCCTAATCTCTAAATTCTCACTAGCACTGCAGTTTCTCTTCACCATCCCCAATCAGCATTTTATCATCTGCCAACATTAGCCAATCTATACTCCATTTCTGACAATTATTCTCATCCTGCATCTGTAAACCTTCATTACAATTAGTGCAGTAGATGAAACACAACAACCAAATCCAATGTCTTAATTGGGCTATCCCAAGAAACACTACCAATTGTAAATACTGCAACTGATACAATTGCTTGCAAAAAATAACTGGGAAGTGAATTATATACACAAAACACCAAACCTAATGCTTTGTGGTTACTGGGACAAACTGTCAAAATTATTCTGCATGTGCATTCTGTATAACTTATCATAAAATTCTTCAATGAATTTTATAAAACTGCACTGATAACAAGAGGCTTACCTTCTAATACTGGTCTTTCCACGCTGGTTTGATGTGTTAATCCCATGTATTTGGCTTCATATATTCTCGCATCTTGTTCTAATGCTTCCATGAATTTCCTAATTCCTGAAAGCAAGATAGTTTATTTGAGATGGTAAGATGCTGAAGCCATACAACACAACATTGCTATTGTGATAACCTTTCATTTCTTGAATGAACATTCAAATAACTCAAGGGGAACTTACCAATGACATGCGTTCTGCACACAGAGATAACAACACAGGATACTAAGGAATTCCACATGACAGCAAAAACCGTACATACTACTCGCATAATGTACCTTAATCTGCACACTATAACCTCAACTGAAACTTTAAGAAAAAAACAAAAAGATTAAAATAAAATAACAGAAGTGGAAAATAATCCTCACCAAAAATAAAAAATAAATAAAAAAGATTATTTAGTCTAAGTCAGATACAATAAAAAACATATGTATTCTATACATTAAACCTATTTATGGTGGCATTCTTCAGCAGTCCAAAGTCAAACATAAACAAACTTCAAGTTGATAACACAAAAATCAAAGAGATTCTACCAATAAGCTGCGATCACAGTCATACAGAAAATTAAAGTGTATGAGAGTTTATTATAAAATAGGAAATTCAAAAATTCATTTCTGAATGAACGCTACAATGTACAGTATCTGGATATCATTTTTATTTGAGACAATTCTTCCACTCTACCGAACTGAAATGTGAATCTACATTAGAGCAATTATTAACCACACATAGCTCATGTAGCTTTCCAGCCTATATGCACCTATAAAATTCATTACTAAAACAATATTTCATATTAAACTTAAAAACTAAAAACAATGAAAACTTAACACAAACTTTAATGAAACTTACCTGTTTCACACGTTTTATCCTTGAAATTCGAGAATGCACTAATATTGTTTACCACTGCAAACAAGGACATTAAAAAGAACACCACAGCAGAAGCATTCATCTTTAAAATGGTCTTAGAATGAAGCCGCAACATGTTGAGGAACTTCTTGTGACTGAAGAGTCTATCAAAAGATAAAATAAAAATAAAATATAATTCCTCCTATACCACATTAAGAGTAACTTGATAATCAATAAGTTATTCTTATATTTGCCCTAACTACAATGCTTTCTTTTATTTTTCTTTTTTTTGAATTTGCCTTGAACTTTTTATTTGTTTTCTGTAGTCATTTGTCACTAACTGGCATAAAAGTGTGCTTTAAGTGTACCCCCATCAAGGCAACTCCAATCGATGACAGTGGAAGACCTGGTACAAAGGCATAGCACCATCCTAGATTGAAGAACACTGGTTTATTTGGGAGTGGCTTTCTCCTATAAGAGATGCCTACCAGGCTAGTGTGTCTCTGGTACAGTATTTTTACTTAGGGGTTGCACCTCACATGATACAAAATGTGTGTCTGAATTGTTGGCCCAGAGTAGAATGTCACACTTAATAGTGTATCAATTTGCAAAAGTCAAATAGCTGTTGTATTAAGATAATGCTAATTTTAATGAAAGTATTGTTTTACTTTATCCAGTTAAATAACATGTCTTACTATCTTATAAAATATAAACATTGCAATCATGCACCATTTGCATTCTAATAATGTTTACATTTATAAAATCATCAGCTAGCTAAGTTTTACCAATATCATCATTACTATTAGTTGTTAAATGATGCATAATTTAGATACCATATATTTTTTTTTCAATTAACAAAGCTAAGTTTTGCAATGCAGCTTACCTTTATCCATACATATAAATTAGTAAATTCTAAATGCAGTAGACTTGTGATTGTGTCACTTTTTTATTTTTGTCAATTTTTAATATTGATTTTGCCTATCCAAATCATTTGCATCCTGCACTTAATTCATTTACAGGCAGTCTCCAGGTTACAGGGGGGTTCCATTCCAGTCAGAAAACGCTGTAACTTGGAACATCGTAATAAAAATTTATAATAATGAGAGAGAGAGACTTATGTAAGCTTGGGAAGAAACAGGTTTTAAGGTTTGCCTGGTAATAAACAGGTTTTCTCCCCTCCTTATAGTGAACCCTAAACCGGTTTTCTCACCTCATTACAGTGCCTATAGCTACGCCCTTCAGAATCCTAGTTACAGTGCTTATGGCGCCATAATCCTAGTTATGGTTCTGTAACTTTAGGGTTACTGCATTGTAACTTCAGAACATCAGCCATAACACTGAACCGACTTTTTGATGAATACTTTTTTAAAGCTCCATAAGTTCAAAATGCAGTAAGTCTGAGCTGCCGTAACCCAGGGACTACCTTCTGCTGCAGTTGCAACCTGCAGCTTAAATTTACCTGTATGATTTCTTTAGACCTTCTCCATAGTGTGAGGATAGATAAAAATTAATTTTATATTTACTAACAGAAGTAACTATTGAGAACAAGCAAGTTTTTAACAAGTCAACAACTATAATGCAACTCTAAGTAAATGTGCAGTAGGTATGGTTATTAACATTGGCTAACAGCTGTTTCTCAATTCACTTATGTCAGTACAGTTGTTCATGCCTGTGTTTTCCCAAGTGGTAATCATGAAATAATAAGTTATTAATCAAAAGAAATATTAATGAATTACAGTATTAGATAATCCATAAGTTTGGTAAGTCAGTTTGAATTTATGAAGATCAAGCATTTAGCTAGTCTGCATACCTGGGCATGAGTGTACATACCCACATGCATCACATCAAGGTAACCTACCACTTGCTATGCATTTGCTCTCTCTCTTCATAAATAAAAAAAGGACAGAGAGAAAGAGAGAGAGAGAGAGAGAGAGAGAGAGAGAGAGAGAGAGAGAGAGAACAACCTTAACACCATGCCAATGTGTATGTAAACACATGCACACATGTACAAACTGGAAAATATATGTATGTCACACAACATTACTGTATTAGGTACAATAACATACTGCATTAAATGAATTTCAGTGCAAATACTGTACCATATGGGGATGAGGGTGGGGTTGAGGGTAAGTGATTGCACAGTGCTTTTAACTTACGTTACAATACGTACAGAAGATACAATTTTTATTTTTATATTGCATGACTTTTGTCTCCTTGTATCTTGTAAGCTCATGCTAGACTCTCTGGGACGTGGATGTATACTCATAGACAAAAAAAGAGACTACTATACTTCTGGCTGTGTCTGTAGATGACTTTACTGCATATGTGGCTAATATAAAGTAACCGGTTTGCGTATGATGAAAAATGATTTAATTTTTAATAATTAATTCTTTATAAAGTAATCAACTACTAAATGTTTAAAGTAAAACATTACATTACAGTTCCTACCTGTATGCAAGTTTATTTGCATATAAACCCAGGGATACAAAGAGGATTGAAAAGAAGATGCCAACTGTCCCATCAACAATAGTTGTCTTAGTATAGTCACTTGCAATATCATAACACGTAAACCACGAATTGCATAGAACATATCCTGAAAAAGCAATCTGATTAAGTGGCTTATACAATTAATAAAATCTCAGCATACATATACTAGGTATAAACTACTGTGAACTGTAATCCAACCAAGACAGATGCATTATCATAAATAATTTTTCTTGCATGATAGCGATTTCAAAGGTGAAGTCAATTTGATAGGGCATTTGTCACTAAACATTTAAATATACTCATTCATACATACATTCATACATACATACATACACATATACTGTACTTGCATACATACAAATATAGAAAAATTTTACTGGTAATATATTTCCAACAGGGATGCTTAAGAATATTCATGTATATTTAAACTTGAAATCAAGAAGTCTCCTACCATCCATGGGTATAGTTTCAATAACATGAAAGGTTCTTTGAAAGATTTTTATATATAAAGCCTGTTATTCCTATTCTTATATAGCTTTGTATGCACATTTATATGAATAATTATTTTTTACAACTACCGTATCACAACCATTACTGAATATATTATGGAGTACACTAAGTATCTGGATACTGTACCTACACAGTGGTAGTTAAAAGAAAAATATACATAAAATTAGTTATTATAATTGTGTAATAACTTTAGTATATATAAAAAATTGTATGGGTAATATAATTTTATATTACAGATACAGTAATGTGAACAGCTGAGGGTTAACTTACAACAGTATTATAACCTATGGGTATACTGTATACATCATGCAACTCTTGTACATTATGATGTCCATCACTGACTTTAATTTTTTCTTTAGTTTTCCACTTTTTGTACTCTATACTTTTCGCTTTTTATAATTAATATTAAAACACACTGAGGGAACAGTTAATATAACTACAGGATTCAAGTGGCACAATCTGTCAGGCACAAGATATGACCGATGAGGTTGTGATGAAATGAAATGCAAAGTTTTAATTCACTAACTCCTTTCATAGACTGTCAAGAGTTGCTGTAAACTTTTATTCTTTCACAAAACACAAAATAATTAAATTCCAACACTAAACAACTAACTGACAAACACTGTATATCTTACCTATTGCAGTAAAAAATGTGAGAGTATACAACACAGTAGCAAAAATAGGCCGATCATTAACGTTGAGTTTGATGCCCAAACACTTGGCAATCGCAAACCATAACCAGAAGGGCAAGCGTCTTGATTGCCGGACGCTCCGGCTGGTAAATGGGGTGTGTTGTGATTGCAATCCCTCTCTTGCAGTTACCTGTAGTTTAGAGCAAGTGAGTTATTACAAACCACTCAACAACAGTCCAACACTCACAAGGTTTTTATTTAATAAGACTGCAGAATTAAAACTCAAAAGTAATGCTTGTGTCTGATTACTAGAGCCTTAGGGAGCCAGCTTTGGAAGCTTTCTTATAATCAAGACAACTGAAAAAGTACAAAATGAAGTCTTACCACTTTATGCAATGCAACCATTGTGATGAGGCAATGTTTGTCATCGTCTCAAAAAGCATGTTGTCTGTGATATTGTCCCTAGCTAAATCTTTGATATTAGTCACAAGAACTAGAAGACAAATCACTGTACTCAGGAGCATAACAACGGAAGTGACACTCACAACACTGAATCTGTAAACTGATGCTAGATCATCACCTCTCTTAGCTAAGTCAATTATCCGTAATCAAACTAATATCTGTCAAGTGGCCACTGCCATCTTTTCCCCAAACCAAGTACTGTACTGTACAACCATGCCCTCATACCAAAGATGTCACACTTAATTTAACGATACCAAGTTACATTTCCAGTGATCATAGGGTTCAAACATATTTGTTTTTAAATAAGGTGAGAAAGTTGGAACAAAAATAGAGAGATTAGACAACCAAGTCTGAATAAATCGAAGCAAATAAAAAAGAAAAAGGCAGAAATTAATGTAACTGGGGTCAAAGAATGTTGCAAAAAGCCTTTCGTATCATCTACAGTGTCCCCCACAAGACCACTCTTAAGTGGCTTAAACTCAAATATGAATACAGAACTCTAATTGCAAGTCTTTTGTTTTTTAAGTCCAAAAATGTTAGATGTACGAGGATGGAAATCCACTCTATGATATATATTGGTATTCAAACCTCTCAATACAACTTACTTGTAGTGCATTATCTGTGCGATAGTATTCCAAGGAAGCCACAGACTCTGAGCGGTGTCGTGACATCACTGACCTTACATCAGATCTGTAAATGGCAATTAAAATTACACTATTACAATATCATAAAAATGCAACAAAAAAACATTAATATAAATAAATAAAACAGAAATGCTACTGCAGTATACTGTATCTTAAAACAAATACTTTCCAAGTGATAATCATTTACTTTTCCATGTAATATAGTAATAACAATGTAAATACAGTATATCTTTAGTCTTAAAATACAGGAGCTCACAAATAAAAAGGGCCAATGCTCAAAGAACATTATGAAATATATACTTCAATTCACACCAAGCAAGAAAATTCTCAGTTCTTACTTCATGTGAACAGCAGTCTTCATTGCAACCACAACAAGACAACAGAGTAAGAATACAGCTACAGTATGTAATAAGCTTTGTTAAATATGCACGCAGCCCTTATCAATTCAAGTGTAAGATAATATATCACATCCAGTGATTTTTTAAAAATGTAAACAATGGATTTAAATAAAAAACAAATTGATTTCTTCAACAGCTGCTTATGTTTTTCCAACAAAACTCTGTGCTACTACTTATTTCTTCCGAAAACTATAGGTTTACAGAACCAAAACTACTGTACACAACTACTCACGTCCCTTAATAAATTTCACATTTGCGTAACTTCCTCCTGTGTGAATTTTTGGAAATTTCGTATCCTGTGCAGAATCTATATTTTTAGGGTTCCCACTCAAACTCAAGTTTTCAAGTCACAATAATTTCTTAGCACTATCCAACAATGAAATTGCTGTGCAACTGCCTATAAAATGTAAGGAGTTTTGCAGTAGTACAGCATTTCCAATTTGAATTTCTTCCTTGGCAGATAATATAATTGTACAAAATTTTGAAGTACAGTCTGACCTCTTTAAACTGGCTCCCTTGGGACCAGGGCATACCTGAACCACAGAAAATCATGGATGACAGAAATCACCCCTAAAAAACCCTATATAAACAAAATCTTGCCAGCTCATTCCACATATATATTGCTGTGTTATCAAAAGTAGAACAAAGCTTCTGAATACCTGTAATCACTGTCATTCATTAGGTTTAGTTCTTTATGAAAATTCTGGCCTGCTCCATAAGTATCTCCCCAGAAATGCTTACACCTTAGGTTTGTTGGAGCTTAAACCACTATAAACGTGCACGGTTGAGTTCTGATCTCTTGGCACCTTTCATTGTTTTCCAGCACTTCAAACATTTTTGGTTTTTCTTTTCAGCCCGGTTAGGCTGTTACGCCGACAGGTATTCATATGCAAAAGTCAAATACATACAGTATGTTAAGAATAATGATAATTTTAGTAAACTGTTGTTTTATGTACTGCATGCAATTACATACATTATTGTCATAATATTATCGCATTATAATTCATGAACATAGCAGTCCGCCATTTGCATTCTGTTAATGTTTACATTATTATTCTTAAAATCATCAGCTGATTGCATTTTACCGACATCATCACAACCATTTGTTGCTAAATGAAACATTTCGGAGATTCGTTTTTTACGTAAATTATCAAAGCCTAGTTTAAAAATGCAACTTACTTTATTCACAAATGAAGTAAATTAAACAAAGTGAAGATGTGATTTCGCCAATATCGGATGCTGCCTGTGCCTCTTCCAAAAAGTTTTGTGGCCTGCAATTTAGTGGCATACATTCTTAAAACTTTCCTCTCTATTGCTTGAAGGATGAATAAGGATTTATTTTATTTTTCCTCAAGGAAGTCACCACTTAAAATTAGCAAATTTTTAATAAGTCAACAACTGCAACACAACCCACAATAAATGTGTTAGTCATGGTGACTGACTGGCAAAGAGCCATTTTTCGACTTGATTGTTTATGTCAGTACTTGCTGTTGTTCATGCCAGTGTCTTACAAGCAGAAGTAAGTGGTTGTTAATTATGAGATATAGTAATGAATTCTTAGACAAGTCCGATTTAATGTGTGAAGATTCATGTTTAAGCTAATGGACTTTTGCTTCTAGGCCTATTTCTTAGTTAAAAGCTAACTCAGATATAACGGCCTATGCATTATCAGTGGTGTCTACCAAAACTGAGACAGGCATAGAAAGCTTAGCCTAGTGTAATACAGTACAGTACTATATACTGAAAATACATATTGCACTATAAGTCGACCCCCCATATTCACAGGGGGATGCGTACCACACCCTCTAGCAAATAGCTAAAATCTGCGAATACTTGACATCCCTCTAAAAATGCTTATAGCAGCATATTTCTATTTTTATAGTTCAAACACCAAAAAACCACTCTAAAAAGGCTTAAACCCAAGTATTTTAAAAGTGTTATCACAAAAAATGCAGTATTTCCACAACCATAAAAACTTTGAAACAATACTGACTGAAAAATTTTTAAGTGGCAACATACAAGTCTCCTTATGAATGCCAATGTCTTACCACTAAATTAAATGGATTTCAATACAGTTAAACCACACAACTTCCTCAGAAAATAAAATTCTTATCAATGACAAGTTTCTCAACCCAAATTCTAAAATGAGGTATAGGCTATACATACTGGAAAGCAGAAGCTCTAAGGCTAGGTTTGATAAATCAATGAATAACCCCAACACCTTTTTACCAATAACATGTTCAAGACACTTCTACATATGGGCTGATTCCTCATCTTATGTAAAGATGCCTATTCCTCTGGTTTTTGAGGCATCAGCCTCAGATATCTCTTCTACTATTCTCCCAAGGCCATCTGCTGATCTACCTCCTGCATAGGCAGAAGTTCCTGAGAGCTTTTAGTTTCTGCCAGCTGATAAGGATAGGTCTTGGAAACAGACAATTAGACTTTGGGAGGACCCTTCAACTTGAACAAACTTGCCATAGCAAGAAAACTTGTGGCCTCTCTGGGCCAAAGTCCACTTTAAACATTGAGATATTGACATTTTCTCTGGCAAACTCTGTTATTAAGAAGGGGGACACTAATTGAAGGAGACTATTTTAATATGCTGGCATCCTCTGACTTTCATGCCCTAACAGTCCTAGAGGCTTTCAAGAAATGGTTGCCCATCAAGACGTCATACTCCCTAGACTGAAAAAAGAAACATAGCAACATGCAATTCCTCAGCTGATCAGCAGTCAAAAAATAAAAAAGGACCACTGCCATTTCCCTTCTGGAAGAACAAGTTAGACTGCTAACCACTAGTCCTAATAATAGTGAGTTCTTCCAGCAACCCTTTACCCCACAGTTGAAAAAGGATGCTTTTCCCTCCCCATCATGGTTCAACTACAGGCAACAATCCAAGCATCCCTAAAGCAAACAATCTCACTGCACTCTCACCACAAAAAAAAGCCTTCTCCAACTCTCCGACTGCCATGGTAACATCCAAGTTAGAAAACAGAGCACAGCCATCATCTCCCAAGGCATGTCTAGCTCCAAAGAAGAGAACAAGGTTGTGTATCTATGGTAATTTTTCCTGCAAAGTCATCTGTCCTTTTACTTCAATGACGTTTTATTTTCTAGATATAATTCTTAACTTGGAATTGCTAAGAGTTTGTAGTTTTAGATTTTTAAAATTTATTTAAATTTCTGTGAAAATGTGCATCGTTCTGTTGTCACGCATCAGATATATTATCGACAACTGAACCAATTCCTCGCAAGACCAGGTGTTGCTTATAAAGGGTTCTGGCAGAGAGATGCTGGAGGATCTCAAGCCTTGCAGGATGAATTACTGTGTTGTTGGCAGATGATTCAGACAAACAGCCACACATGGATAGCAGAGCTATGGCAGGACGAATCTTCCTTAAGGGAGGTCCTCAAATAGTGTATGGAATTCAAGCTGCACTGACCCACCCAACCCTCCACTGAAATCTTGGTGGCAAAACTAAAAACGAGAGGAGGTCGTCATTTTGAGAAGGGGATTCCATGTCCAGAGGGCAAAATCTCTCTTGACCATCATCAAGGGTGTCATGTTGAGGATGAAAGTTTGAGGTATTTCTAAGAGTTACATCCATTCAATGGGAACCCAGTATTTATTCTTACTGGAACAGAGGTTGAGGAGATTTCACAAGATTCAAGACTACAATGCACAACCCAGGAAACCGTTAATGGCCTACTTTTGAATGATTCTGTTGGGAATTGATCTCCTACAGAGCCAGGAGGAGTGGCTCCTTGGTGGTACGAGTTTCATCCCTCTGGATACAACTGTCAATGGATAACGGCCAAGACAAGAAGGAATGTTCACTCACTGGGGAGGGCATTGATCCTACACACCCATATGTTTCTACCTACTGTCTAATTTAATGTGACGAACTTTTGCGAGCTCAGAGCATTGACCCATCGGACCCTTTACTCTTCCCAGAATATCTGGTAAGGGAGCTGGGAGATAAACTAACACTTGTATGAAAAATGTCTTTTAGGATAACAAAAACCTGTCTTTGCATAGGAAGACTTTTCAAATAAAAATGAACATGTTACTTACAGAATTCCATCGGGCTCATCAATATCAAATGAAGTACAAGAGACATAACTGCTATCCAGTGGATCATCAACCAGAGATCTCTCCCCTTCACTGGCTTTCATATTAATTTCATTTCCACCTGCATAAGACAAAGTAAAGATACTCTGCCTCGAACACGAAGGTTGATCTCCTTGAGGTACACCCTGGTCATTACTTTCAGGAGTCTCGTCAGTAATCAAACCGGTGTCTACCCTTTGGCCTAAAATCTGTCTATTAGCTTCATCATGGCTTTCTAGAGTTGGGGTGTGTTTCCCACCCAAAACATTCTCTGATAATGAATCGAAAAAACTCTTTTCATGCATACTAGACAAATCAAATTCATCACAGTCACTTAATTCTCCTGACATCTCTAATTACACTGAATTTAGGTCAGGTATCAGAGTTGTAACTAGTGCTGACTAGCTAGATGTGAATTCAACCACTTGTCAGCCCAAAACTGATAGTTCAATGCTTCACAGAATAAATTCCAACTACTGTACCAACTTATCACGTGCATATGTTTGCCCACAAAAGATAAGACTACCAACACAATGAGAACAAGTATCAGTAAACATTAATCAGCATACAGTATATTCCCATATCAGGGTGTATGACCAATAAGAGAAATATGATGAATTACAGTAAGGTAATGGCATATACTGTTCTTGTAAAATCAACAAAATACAACTGAAACTAAAATTAGCATAATAGTGAAGACTTTAAGCTTTGTCTTTAAAATTGCTTGTATTTTTAAGCATTCATCAAAACAGTTCTAAGCACATAATCTGATAAGCCAGGATTTGCATGCCAGCTACCAACACACAAAGTTCGAATGTCTCAGAGAACCAACACTGTGATTTGATTTACACCAAATTACCAACTTCATGGCGATGAGAACCATAGAAAGATAAGCAAAACATGCATCAGTCAAAGACTGTGACAATAGATGGTCAACACTGTGATAATTTACACTTATCAAATTCACCTCAATCAGAGCCATACGTAGATAAATATATGGAACGTGCAGTACTAAGAGAAATAAGGAGGTGGCATTAAAATAACATATATCAGTGCCTTAAAACTGCCAGTGTGACAAGGAGACTCCCCATTCCTGTATATTGTACATAAAAAATTATGTCTTAGTATAATTACAGTTCTATAATATACTATTTGACATTAACTAGGTTATGAGTCAGTTGAGCATGCCATAAATGAAATGAGTTATGTAAATTGTATTTAGTTTTAGAACATAAAATAATTAGTTTTTATAATGGCACTCCTCTCTCCTTTTCCCTTTTTACTCAGTGCGAACTGACTGATATGAATCATTTAAAAATACTTGGGAACTATGGTCATTATCTAGAATGACAATCAATTACAAGACTAATAATCTCCCGTTTTAGTTTTCTGTAAAAGAAAACTATTGAGATGGCTACAGTATTTGTCTCTCAGTCCGCACTTTTTTGTCCACCCTCAGATCTTAAAAACTGCCAAGGCTAGAGGGCTGCAAATTGGTATGTTGATCAACCACCCTCCAATCATCAAACATACCAAATTGCAGCCCTCTAGCCTCAGTAGTTTTTTATTTAAGGTTAAAGTTAGCCATGATCGTACGTCTGGCACTGCTATAGGTGCCAACGACACAGGCCACCACTGGACCATGGCTGAAAGTTTCATGGGCTGCAGCTGAAAGTTTTATGGGGTGCTGAGAGTACAGCATTATACACTGTACAGAAAAATCGATTGCGCCGAAGATGTTCGGTGCATTTTTTACTTGTGTCCATTGAAAATACTTATTTTTGATCAAATGTATTTTCCACCAGAGCCTATTAGTGTGTGCCATTGTTTTTTGTCTTTTCATTGTCTATTCATCTCTTTCATAAAATTATACAGATCCCAACAGGAAGGTAACTTGGGTTAGTTTTACAGAACCGCGTCCTGTAACCAAACAGACTGGTCAGTCATTACAGGACAGAGTGAAGCCATCCAGGTCACAGTGGGTTAGCATATAGTAACCTACCGGAGGCTTAAAAAAGTGGGCATTCATGGACTAGCGCAGGGGGCATTAGGCATATCTATGTGAATGTGTGTATATACAGCATTGGGAACTTTTACTAGTTTATGTCCTGAGCATATGAGTGCCCCTAGACATGCAGGAATGAAGGAAAATGTAAAATAAGTAAATAAATCAATAAATCAGTACATAAATTAATAAAAAAAATAAATAAGTTACAATTTTCTCTCATTCTCCAGAAGGGGAAAAGGGCACCGATAATTCATGAGGGCACACACCCACCCCGGGGCATTCTTCAAGGTGGCTAACACCCCCTGCTACTTATAAAACATAATCAGCTTGTTCTCTTTGCATTTTGCTGGGTTAAGGGTCTCACCATTGTTTGAAAATAAAAACACAAATCACATGAAAGATAACAGGAAATGGCCGATAATCTAAAAAGCTTATTATAACAGACATCAATCGTATTCGTCTACATACGATTGTCATGTCAACCATACTAAAGATATTGACAAGAGTATACGACAGGAATATAATATTCTTGGTAAAATACTAACTAGCAATGTAATTCTCATGCTAAATCACGAATTTTATACTTAAAAATTGTAGGAGACCCTCAATTAAATACATTAGCTGCTAAGACTCGAGAGCTGGACGTCACTGTAGCCTACGCCTAATCTACTGCATAATTTAATATTTGTCATAATTCCACTAAATGTTAATCCAACTTACGTTCTAATATCATTGGTTTGACGTGTCCTCTATCTTCAAAGAGCTCGTATTCGGTATATAAAAATGCAGGCCTCCTGTATACCTATTCAGATAATTTTCGTATCAACAAAACCACCTGTTGAACAAACAACGGGTGCGTTCATTTCGTATGTCAACACAGCTGTCAAATAAGGGGTAACATAGTCAGAATATCAGCATACACGAACTTATCCTTTATGAACACAACATTTACCCATTTAATAAAATATTAAGAAAGATTTTTAAGTGAGAATAAATAATATAAATTTGAAGTTTATCGGTGAGAATGCAAACGTGCCATAAGAAAACATTCCCTTTGTTCGATTCCATCCTTTGCCGTGGCTTTAGACGTCAATCTTTGCGGCTCGACTTATGTTGTCCGAGTCATGAGATGTGAATTACTTGCAAACTGTTATATTTTTTTATTAACAAAATAAGAGTCCTTAACAAATATAAAATTTTGTTAATCTCAACTAAACGTTATAACAAAAAAACTTTCCGAAGGAAGGGCCTATCATATGCAATCTCAGCATCCCTTCTCAATGAAAATTATCTGAAAACGCGGACAATGAAAATTCATGCCTTTGGCTAAAATTAAAGTATTTAAACACTAGAAAATTATCCTTATTTGTCTAGAACTGGAAGCTGGCATTCACCCAACACTGCAATCCTCCCGAGCTAAGAATACCGGTCACTGCAAGTGATTGATGAGTCTTAAGAAAAAAAAAGGTACATCAAGATTTCCTGAAGCCCAAACCATGACTCCTCAACAGTCAACATCTTAACACCTTAACCCGCCTCTGTGCTGCAGTCACGCGCTGCTGGCACATGACCGTCTTAATATTTACCAACCTGCTTTCCACTTCCTATGAACCTATATACATTGTAAATGTTGCACGAACACTGGTACAACATTTCATTGCAACATTTTTCATCCACTGATAATGTTCCAATAATTTCAAATCACCTGACACACGCATATTTCAGTCATTTTATATAACAAAGATGAAACTGGAGCTGAAAAAAGAATTGTCCAGCATACAATTGGCGATTGTATGATAGTTATTTATATACCGGACTGCTCCTGGAAATTAATGCCCTCCCTATATTATAAACCTATCGTCCTTCATTCTTATTACATGATCGAAGCATCTTGAAACACTCTGACCCATCCTTTTGAGTATACTTACCTTTCTAACACATGCATCTTGACATTTCCCAGCCTTTAACTTCTCATGATATATCCATTGCGCAAGTCATTCACCTTTAGAGCAACTCGTGTTTCATTTCATTTGTGGTCAACATGCAAACTTGACTTCCATAACAGAAAGTTAGCTTAACAACTTTATGTACTCCAGCCTTGGTTGTCATAGACACGTAAGGCTAAATATCTTTCATTGTGCACACCCTACTCTGTGAATCACTCATTTCTCTCTTCCTGCTATCATCCATCACAGTTACTCATATCAAAATTCATTTACTGTGTCTGTATTCTTGTTTACAGCTAACTGCTGTCATTTCCTTTATACTTTTTCAAGTGACATAGAGCTTTTGAGTCAATACCAGTCACAAAAGCTCTCAAGAAGTGAAACATTTGCCTGGCCCTACCCACTCACATTGCCTGGCCTTCACCCGAACAGCCCAAAAGACTCTTTTCCCAGTCTACCAAACCCACAATAACCTTCCTAAGCCTTCTTATGCCTGTAAGCAATGTTACCAATGCTTCTTTCTGCATCTGAGCGTGGTTTTCAAATTTTTATGAATTTATGTATATTCTATAAATGTACATTACTGTGGACCCTTCAGATAGTGTTGAGTTCTGGATTAGGTGAAATCGGATAACTGAAGGATTACTGTATACAGAATGTAAAGCCATCATTCAAGAAACCTGCCATAGGTGGGACTGTCCACATCTTAAATATGATCCTGAAATTCAAATTGACATGACAATGATGATACAGTTATGTGATGCCTTTCTTGTGCTGACATCCTTTTACTGTCAAGAGATATGGTCATGCCAAGAAGGAACAAGTTTAACATGAGAGAGTTTGCAGTAACAGTGCTGGCAAACACATGACAAAAGCATGTACTGTGGATTTTGTCAAGTGTTAATTGTAAAAGAAGTTATGACAAGACACTGAATATAGGTGAAGTACAGAAGTTGCAATGCTTTGGATGTGAAAATACAAGAGTAGCTACAAATACTGATCATAAATATAAATATTCAATGTCTTAAAGTGTGCATTAGAAGTCTTTGACGTTAATATTTTGTGTAGTTTAGTAACATTTTCCAACTGCTGAATGCCTAACACTGTAGTTATTAAGACTTTTTAACAGAAATAGCATTCAGGATAACTGAAATCTTGCTTTGCAGGGTCCAGAGACGGCCAAGCCCACCCAAACAAGTCAAAGTACAGTGCCTAAGGATAGGTCATGTTAAAGAAAGGTTGGTGTTAGAATGCATCTCTGTTGATCTCCTTTTAACCAGGCTACAACCTGCTGCAGAAAACCCTTTTTCACTTTAACCCAGTATTCTTACCGTCATGTGTTGTGATACGGGACACTTGAAAAGTTATACGATGTGCAAGCAATTCAGCGTGTTATAAAAATGTGTATATGAAGACAAAAGGCAGGAACCTGGTAAAGAACCAAAACAATTTTCGTTGTGTCTGTTTTCTAATATGATCCTCCATTTTTGTTTTTACTGGCCCTACGACAATTTCATATTACGTATATGCATCTAATAAATCCTTGTGAGTTTCCATATCACTGGTTTTAGCTCACCTTTGCCTGCAGTTAGTAAGTTGAATTCTTTTCAAGTTGACTCAAAACATTATCTTTGGTTATTTTCATTATCTACAAAGGTTTTATTTCCAAATTGTTCAAGTTGAATTCTAATGTCCTTAAGTTCACGTAGGTTCTCATGGAATAGTTGCAAATTCTTCATTTTCATACATTCCAAATTATACACCCATACTGTACTCTTGAGAAAGCTATGTTTCCTTTTTTTGTTTTCCTTACCTTGGTGTACTGTACCTATGTTCGTTTCTCATGAAATCCTCCATTTTCATGTGTCCATCCAATTCTTATCTTACTTACATGCCATTTTTAACTTGCCAACATTGTATATTTCTATTTTTGTTAATCATTTCCTTTACTTCCTTTCATTTTCTTATACAGCCTCTTTTCCCAGGATGTGGATTTTGTTTCTGACTGTAATTTTTATCTTTATATTTCTTCCTATCCTTGGTGTCTTTGGAAGTTCTCCATAACTGGTTGAAACTCCTCCTTTACTGATTTCTTCTTAAATCTTACAGCTTTTCCATAACATTTCTATTTCATCCTCCTTTTTACTGTACAAACATTCTTGTTAACGGTTTTCCAAGGTCATTTGACTTTTGAATCTTCAGTTATATTTTCAAATTTACATAGCCTTCATCACTACTTTGCCCCACCAGCTTCATTTTTATGCATTCAAGACATTTTCTTGAGGACTCATCAGCCATTTTTAAGTGATGCATTTGTTTTGTTCTCTTACAAATCTTTTCCCCTGGCTAAGTTTCTGTATCAGAGTATGCCTTTAATAACTGGGGATCTCTTGGATCAAATGTCATTTTGTCATCATCAATCTCCTTTGATTTATCAAGAAGAAATCTACCGAGCATTTCTGCATATCCCTGCTCCAAGTCATATTTTTCTGTTATATCTATGAAATATTTCTTGCTTTCATCCATATCGTAGTTTTGTATGAAACTTAGGTGCCCGAGGAAATCACCTACAAAAATCACATCCCATCATAAAATATATTCAAAACAAAAATTAAAATGTACTATAATTCAGTGATAATAGCTTAAATAAAAATATGGATGCAGTCAGGCACTGTAATAAATAGTTCTCATGTTTTTCTTTAATTGATTTTCAATCTGTATGAGTACAAAATATAATTCCTTTTCTTAATGCTAATCAGCTACGATCTTAAGAAGATCTTTAAAGTCACTGTTAAGTCCTCTGTCTATTTTCTTTTTCTTATTTTTCTTTTCAGTTTTCTTTGCTTCTTTTTCTGTCGTCTCGTCGCCACTCTTTTCACCGGTCTTCTTTATAGGGGCATCTCCAATCTCCTTGTAACGTTTTTCAAATTCTTCACATTCCATCTTTTCCTCACTGAAATTGCAAAAGAATGTCATTAAACATTATGACAATAATATATATCACAGTCTTCACATACAATACAAAATATTAAAGAATCCATCACAACACTTACGCACCACGAGAAAAAACTATGAATGCACTCACTCCATTCTTAAGTCATTTAAGAGTAGAAGCATAGAGCCTAGCTCTATAAGAAGCATGTTTACTAAATGGATAAAGTAGAGTTATTTCTTGTCATCTATAATGAATACGCATCCTTATGGGATATGCCACAAAGCCATAAGCAAGTGATGTATTTTGAACTGATGCATTTTCAGTTTTGTGAATGAGGGAACCACAAACTGCAAAGATATTCATACCCCAGTATCTTGTAGCAGTATACTCATTACTAGGACATTTGCATTTTAAAGAGGGTCCTTCTCTTTTGTGTCCCAAAACTTTTATGTTTAGAGGAAAATGGCAACCCTCAAATGTTATTTCTGCCACTTTATGTTTATGTTGACACAGTATCATTTATGGTATTTTCTGCAACTGCATACTTATGATACTGGAATAACTTTATGTGAATCTAATAATATATGTCAGTTTGTCTTCCTTAATGGTAATAAACTATTGCACCATCTTACTATTTACACTGCAATATGTCTTCATATCAACACTGGAATCTTATCCTATAATCAGTTCTGAACAGCAGGTTCAAGTTAATAAAAAGGACTGGGGTGAAATTGTTTTCTACTTCTACCTGCTGATATAATTTTGGTGGTGTCTAAGGCATTGGGAAAGGGAATTCATGTACAACCACCAGAAATTCACAGTTAGGAATAGAGGTACCTCCATGTCAGCCACTCCACTGATATTACAGTGCTTATATACATAATATCATTATAAGACAATAAAAGTATAATTAAGATTTTGTTGATTTGGGAATAAAGTTTCAAGAGGGACACTAGGAGTGAAATGACAGGGCAGAAGAAATGATACCATAGGTTCCAAAAATGGAGAGTGAACATTTCAGTGGCGACAGAGATGAGTGTTTTGCCTTTTTTGCTTTACCACTGAATATTATAGAAGAGCAAGAATTACACTCATTTTAATTCAGTGAAGAATACTCAGTTCATTTAAATACAAAAAATGAGTAATAACAAAAACCTGTATTTCATGCTTTCTATACTGTTTAAATTCTCTACCATTAAAACCTGACAGCAACAAAGTATTTGGATTTATCAGAAGTTTGGAGGAAAGAAAAGGCTAAAGACATTGAGTGCTATGTGGGTGAATGAAAACTGGAGCAGACAGAAGTAAATGAAAAAAGGATATGGAGATGGGTACCAGAGGGATGCCACAAAAATCCATTAACAACACTGAAAGTATGCCATATGAGGGCATACATGCACTATACCCCAGTGGGGTTACCAGCGGGGTAAAATAACCCCAGTAACATACCTTGTTACAGCTTCTGGAATAATAAGTTGGAAGTATTCTCTTGCTAAAGTGGCAAAGTCATCTAATCTGTAAACACGGGCTTCATTCAAGACCTGAGAAGAAAGCATATGAAATTAATTGTCAAATCTTTACACAAAAGGAAAACTTAATCTAGTTTTATTCCTCAAAACATTCTAGTCTTCAAAAAGAAAATGAAAATACCGTATCTGATGGCACATAAGAACAACATTTTCCTAAAAGTACAGCTCAAAAATAGGCCCCCCAGGCTTCAGTGCAAAGTTGAGGCACCTGGTAGGTTAATGTTGAAAAGGATGGTAGCATCAGCTGAACTGATTTTATACTAAGTCTTTTCAATTCTTCTTATTACTCTCTTTTCTAGTGCTAATATATGCAAAAAGTTGGCCAATATTGTACTCATATGGTGAAGAGGAAAGGCAGGAGTTATGGATCCTGTCAGGATTTTATTAGTACACACTCAAGTGGAAGTTAAACACGGTGAAGTATTTCCATACTGTTTCCTGTAGGAGGCATACAGTAGATAGAATCTCTTCCTCAGGTGATAGAGAATCCTCGCAGAGGGTTTCCTTAGGGTGTCAGCATTTCAGCCCACTCAACAGCTATCTTCTGGATGGGTTTAGTACTGGAGACAGGGAGGGTGGTTATACTAGGAGGGATATTCATGTCAGATGGAGGTTCCTGATTGATCGAGCTGCTTGGATCGGGAGTCAGTGGGCAGTGTTCTGTGCGCCATCACTAGGATGATGAAATTTTCCTGTGTATTCAGGCTGGGCCTTTCTTTTCCAATGTGCACAGCCTCCAAGAGGGGAAGGCAGCAATGACCTGCTGTACTGTCAGTAATCTTGATGTTAAGTATAATGTTATTACTTTTTATTTTTACTCTGTGTGCATTCTTAGCACGATTATGTATGGTGCATTCTTGAACTTGGCAGGAGATCCTCTTGGGAAATCTCATTGTGGTCATATCACTGTAAGTGCCGAGGCATTCTCAGACTGGGCAAGTGTATCTGACGGATCTAGAGAAAAGATCCAACTGGTAATTTACTATAAGAGCAAGAAAACCAGTAGCCTGATTATGTATAACAACTGAGCCCCTTTGGCATGGGTTCTTGTGAAGAGAACCAACACGGTCTAGTGGTTTTATATGCCATCCAATATGGTAACTTTTCCCTATAAACAGAACCTGCATTATGAACGCGTGATTAAATTTAAAGTCTTATTAATAAAAATAAGCATAACATAATGATATCCATAAGACAAGGCATGCACTGCATCAAACTACCAACTTCAAATTCCTCTGTGACACAAACCTTTACCAACAAAGCGGATGAGTTTTGTACTCTAACACCATATGCAGCTGAGCCTACTTGACTGGTCCTCGCATCAACAACATCTGATGCTCGGGTTTGAGCCAAAAGAGAAGAAAATGGTGTTGGTGCAGGCTGAGCAACAGTGTCTTGCACAAGCTTTTGAACTAATCCTTCTATTGCAGCTTCAGCTGCATGTATGTCTCCTTTTGGTTCAATAAGTTTGAGTCTCTGGAGAGGATAAAATTAAAGATTAACGACACATTTTACAATATCCAAAGACTGTTAGAGTGTATCATACATCAAATTTGTTATAAAATAAACACGATATACTATACAAAATAAAACCATTCATTCAATCATTTTTAGAATACATCTCAATGCACAATATACAGGAAAACTACAAAAATAATTTTTTCCTTTACATACAATTTAACTACACAAATTTCAGCAAGATTTACAACCACCTTATTAAGTTCAAGTGGTTACAGACAGACATACTGAAATGTACATAACCTTATATCTAAAGGGCAAAATACCTGCGCTTGGTCAATGATGAACAACTGACTTTCCTCATTCCAGGGCGTGCTTAATGCGACCTTCTTCTCACGCGGAATAAATGCAGCGCAAACTGCTGGACTGGTTATTATATTTTCTAGTCTTGTTGGCATTTGCATATTTTGTGGTTCAAACATGAAAGCTGGAAAAATATTAGACAGAAGTTCAGTGACAAACCATATATTTCTACGTGTGGGTAAACTGTAAGACAAAAATTTTTCCAGACTGAATTAGAATAAGTCTTCTATGGTTACCAACAGCAATCTCTGAGATTCCCATCATGATCTGATAAATCAAAAAGGCAAAGATTCCAGTAAAGTAAAATCCTCCAATTCATTAGCAGTTATGCAGAAAGGAGAACTAGGCAGTCCCCGGTTTACGATGGGGGTTCCGTTCTTACGCCGCGTCGTAAGCTGAAAATTGTCGTAAACCGAAAAATCGTCGAAAATCTTCAAAAATCCTAAGAAAACCTTACTTTTAATGCTCAGGGTTTATTGAAAATGATGTAAAACTGCATTTTTATTGAGTTTTTCATAAAAAAAAACTCCAAATTTTGATTATTCTGCCGTTTTGGAGCCATATTTCTTCCATCGGATCGGCGTACGACGCATTGTATCCCTGGAACATGCGTCATAAACCGGGAAATAATTTCTGATGAATATATCTGAAAAGCATCATAACCTCGGAACGTCGTAAGCCAGACCCGTCATAAACTGGGGACTGCCTGTATTAAGGGGAACGAATGAAACGAGAAAATATTGATTTATTACATATCAACATACATCAGTATTACAGTACCATGGATAAAAAACCTGAAGCAGTCAAAGAAACCATGATGTATGTAGACCTGAACTTAAGACATTAACATGCAACTAGATTAAAAAAGGAAATGAGGCATAATACAGTAACTACAAACTGACTGAGACTTACCATCACATTTATTTGAGAAGACAACCATATATGAAGTCAAAGGATCAACAGCCATACAAGTGGAATTAATCATAACCCTCCAGGAAAGTGTGCATGTAAACAAATTCCAGCCACACAACCAGCTCTCACTACGAGTAATGACCATCGACCCACAACTTGCTGTTCTGCCAAATTCTATTTGCCTGTAATGTAACCCTTTGTTAGTTACGAACTGACTGGACTCACGGAACTGGGGAATGAAATTTATATGCCACTATAATTATGTAGAACTAGGAGAACATGATAAAAAATTATGCCTGTAATAATTCGCATTGCTTTCAAGTGTAGCACAAACAACACCACACTTATTAGCAATAATCACCTGTTCCACCTCCACAAGACAATATATCTCTCGTACAGTTAATTTCTCTTGAATTTTAAATGAAGTGGAAAAACTAAACCATATGTGAGAAGGATAAACTAAAGGAAATTAGAAAAAATAATGGAGAAAAAGACTTCTAAGTACAGTAAGCCCCTAAAGATCTGCTCTTAGTTACATCTTATGATGTGTTAAACTGCTTCAGATCGAAAAGTACTCTCCTAAACACATCCAAGAATGCCAAGTGCATACTCCTGGTCATCCTTGGCGAGGCAAAAGTTCTCAAGAAAGAAATGCTTTTCATTATAAAAAATCCTCAGTGAAGCAAGCTACAGAGTTGATTAGAATTGAATACTGTTCATTTACTGGGTGAGTGACTGCCATAGCATTGGGAAATGGCATAGTGAGTAAAGAAATGATATTTTCATAATAAAATAAATTTTTGAACATACTTACCTGGTAGTTATATATATAGCTTAAGTCCCTGACGCCACGGCAGAATTTCAAAACTCCGCGGCAATCGCCGATCGGTAGTCAGGTGAACCACCTGTGCGCCCTCTACCCAGGTACCTGGAACCATTCCAACTATTCCTCAGATCTTCCATGCCCCTAGTCTCTAGAGGGGAGGAGGGTGGGAATTTAATTATATATAACTACCAGGTAAGTATGTTCAAAAATTTATTTTATTATGAAAATATCATTTTTAAACATCTAACTTACCTGGTAGTTATATATATAGCTGATTGACACCTTTGGTGGAGGGTCAGAGACAGCCAACATCGTTGGAATTTGCTTAAGGGTTAATAAACCAACTTAAGGTCCTTACCTGGATTAAGGAAGCTGACTTCAATGAACTCCTCATTTTGTCTGCTTTCCTTAAGAGGTCCAGCGATCCACTCAGGGGCTGAAGACCTCTAGGAGCTGCCAACCGTGTACCAACCTCTATGTGACAGACAACCTATAATACCCTTGTTCGAGCGCCACCAAGGAACAAAATGATCATCTGACTAAAATCAATGATTGTGGAAGACTGCGTTCAATCTTCACAAACAACCATAAAATTTCAACCATTCCAAGGTAAGAACAAAGGGTATTGTTTTATGGAATTGGATTAAGGAAGCTGAGTTCAATAAACTCCGCCTCATTATGTCTGTATTCCTTAAGAGGTCCAGCGATCCACTCAGGGGGCTGAAGACCTCTAGGAGCTGCCAACCAGTGTACCAACCTCTATGTGACAGACAACCTATAATACCCTTGTTCCGGGCATCACCAAGGAACAAAATGATCATCTGACTAAAATCAATGATTGTGGAAGATCATGCGTTCAATCTTCACAAACAACCATCAAATTTCAACCATTCCAAGGCAAGAACAAAGGGTATTATTTTATAGTTGGATTAAGGAAGCTGACTTCAATGAACTCCTCTCATTATGTCTGCATTCCTTAAGAGATCAGCGATCCACCCAGGGGCTGAAAATCTCTAGGGGCTGTCAACGATTGTATAACCTCTATGTGACTAGACCTCCTCTCAATACCCTTGTTCCGGGCTCTACCAAGGAACTTTCATCCCAATGATTAGGAAGACTGCGTCCAGTCTTCACAAACAACCATAAAAATTCTCAATTCCAAGGTAAGAAAAAGGGTATTGGTTTATGGGATTGTAGGGTATTCCCTCTCCCATTACTGAATTAGATGCTATAAACGGGCACAGCGTATAGCAATCTTCGCATAATGTCTTGACTTGTTTTAGATAGTGAGAGGCAAATACTAACTTGCTTCTCCAGAAGGTCGTGTCCAAGATACTCTGCAGGGACCTGTTCTGTTTAAGAGCTACAGAGGTTGCTACTGCCCTGACCTCGTGCATGCTTTTTACTTTCAGAATCTTGTAGTCTATCTCTCTACATTCCATATTTGCTTCTTTTATCAACTGTCTGATAAAATAAAAACAGAGCATTCTTCGACATCTATACAGAGAGCTTTTTGACTGAGCACCAAAGCCCTTCTGAATTCCTTCTAAAGTCCTTTGTCCTATCCAGGTAGAGCCTTAGAACCCTTACCGGGAATAGGACTCTCTCTCTCTCCCTGTTATGTCCGTTAGGTTCGGAATCTCGAGCGTTCTGGGCTAGGGTTGTGATGAGTATTCATTTTTGCAAGGAAGCCTAGTTGCAGTGAGCAGATTGCCTTGCCTTTTATAAAATCTATATTCTTGCTGAGAGCATGTATCTCACTAACTCTTTCGCTGCGGCCAAACTGACCAAGAAAAGAGTTTTCATGGTGAGGTCCTTTAAAGATGCCCCCTGCAAGGGATCGAACCTTCTCCCCATGAGGAACCTCAGGACCACGTCTAGGTTCCATGCTGGTGAGTTCTCTATATACAAATTTGGGTTACAGAAATATTGGAAGAGGACACATGGTTGTCCTTGCACCATCCTCTAAATACCTCCCACTTGGATTGGTATACCTTAATGGTGGATAACCTCCTTGATTTGCGATAGCGCCAGCTGCCTCCTTGAAAAACTTCTGGCTCTTGTGAGTTTTCCGATAGTCCAAAGCAGTTACTAGTAGCGCTTGTAGGTTTTGGTAATATCTTTCAAGTGGGGTTGTTTGAGTAGATCTACTCTCTGAGGTAGGCTACTCGAATGTCCACCATCAATCCAGTACTTCTGGGAACCAATCTCTTGTCGTTTAGTAAGGGGCCACAAGGGTCATTCGGTCCTCTCATGTGACACAAATTTTTCAGTACCCTGTGTATTATCTTGAAATAGGGAAATGCATACACGTCCAAGTTGGACCAGTCCACCAGGAACGCGTCTATGTATAGCCCGGGATCTGGTACTGGAGAGCAGTAAGTGTCAACCTCTTCGTTTGCGCTGTGGCGAAGAGATCTATGCAAGGACATCCCTTGGTCCTGATGTAGCGTTCATTCTTTTGAGAGGACTTTATTTCCTGCTCAGAATGTCTGCCTCACATTTTTCTCCCTTGGATAAAGTGGGTTACTAGTTTTACATTCTCCTCCTTTGCCCAAAGAAGAGATTCTCTTATTGTCTCGTATAGAGACCTGGAGTGAGTGCCCCCTTGTTTGCTGATGTAGGCCAACGCTGCCGTGTGTTGTCGGTGTTGACCTGCACCTCTTTGTTCCCCACTGTGTTCGAACTCCCTGAGAGCTAGAAGGATTGCAGTTAATTCCTTCTAATTGATGTTTAAATCCTCCTGCTCTCTGGTCCAGGAGCCGAGACTTTTTATTTCCCTCGTGTTGCTCCCCCATACTGAGTCCGGGACGTCGGATAACAACACCAGGTCTGGGTTCCTCTAATATAGAGAAGGGACCTCCTGGAGCTTGACGGGGGCGTTCCACCACTAAATACGGTCTTATTGGTTCCGAAATGGGGATGCAATTGGTCTCAGTTCTATTTCCTTGTCCCAGTTCCGATTTAGATGAAACTGTAACGGGCATAGAATTAACCTCTCAAAGGAGACAAACCGTTCCAGCGAGGAAAGGGTTCCCAGCAGACTCATCCATTCCTTTGCCAAGCATGACTGTCTCTTTATAAAGTTCTGAAATTTTCTTGAGGCTTGTCCTGTCTTTATAATAAAACGGAAAAGCCCGAAAATCCTGACTCTGAATCTTCATCCTAAGGCATAGAACCTCTTGGGATGGGATCGGCTGAGATTTCTATCTGTTTATCAGTAGACCTAATTCTTTGTTAGGCGCGATGCCAGTGCATCTTGCGTCCTGAGCCAACTCCGTCTTGGCTTCAATATCTTGAAGCCCTGGCGCCCTGGCGTCCAATGCCTCGGCGCTTGGCGTCTTGGGTTCATGGGCGCTTGTCATCATGGTATTTCACTCCTAGATGCTTGACGCCACTGCATCCAGCGTCTAGAGTTTCATTCACTACGTTCAGCTTCTTAAACTTCTGGACGTCTAGAAGCTTTAGTTGGACGTCTATTATCATTCTTCTGTTTTCCTGGTTGTCACGCTTGCAGCTGGGAAGGCGAAGTCTGCTGCATATTTTATAGTGAAGCTATATGCGGGGGCTTCCTGCTGCTGGGACAGGCTGGGAAGCCTCAACTACGGCAATATTTCCTTCTCATCGTCAATAATGGACCGAGGAGGGTATTCCGCAGGCGAAGTACCAATCCGAAGGGAGGAAGAGGAGGATGTACGAGGCAGCACATTGTCCGCCACGCTCTTGCAGCCCGGTATCCTGACTGAATAGAACTGTCTATGTTTGTTCTTAGTAGGAGAGCTACCCTTGGGGCTGGAAGGGAAGAGCTCCGGCTGCTGCTGTGGCTACAATCTGTAGTCTATGAAGTGTTATCATGACGTCCCTCAATATTGGGTAACTTGCTCTTGAGAGGTCTGGCCCAGAGCCAGACGTCAACCTTGTCTGTTTAGGCCGAAAGAGAGAGCCGAAACTATAAAACCTTTCCCGTGGACGAACTTCAGAAAATTCTTGGAGATCGAGTGCATGGGGACGTGGAAAATACATCCTGGAGGTCCAGTGAGGCCATCCAGTCATGCTGTCTGACCGCTGCTAGAACCGATTTTGTCGTTTCTATAGCGACCTTTGTTTATTGCACAAAAAAAAAAAAAAATTGAGTGCAATCCCGTCTAGCACCGGTCTCTAACCCCCAAGTATTTGGGGATCAGGAATAACCGAATGTAGAATCCTGGGAATTCGGATCCTGAACTCTCTGTCTGGTCTCTTTTGCAACATCATAGACACTTGTTGCTGTAAAACCTTTGCCTTGGTTCTGTCGTTGCATTTGGCAGAAAGGTCGAATTGTCTTGTTACTAGAGGGGCCTACTCAGGCTGGACAGTCGGCTCCTACCGCAGTCTGCAGGAGAAGAAAGGCAGGTCCTTCTTCTTCCCTGTGTAGAGCCTCTTGGCGTTATCATTCATCTACCCGCCCTAGAGGAACCTCTATCAGAGGGCCGACCATGAAAGAGCTGAAATACCTGAAACACAGGAACCTCAGCCTTACTCTTTTTAGCGATGAAAGTCGTGGTAGGACTTTTCTTGCTGTTTTAGATCTTAAATCTTACGTGGTTTTCTGGGCCAAAGATGAAAAGGCCTCTATACCAAACCTTGAGAGAAGGGGTGAGAGGAAAAAAAAAAAAAGAGGTATAAATCAATTCTGATTTTGATTGGACGTGACCCCATTAGCCAGGAAAGAGCAAAGATGGGCCCTTTTCTTCAGGAGTCCCGCTGAGAAAGGTGCAGTTGATTCGTTGGAACTATCTCCGGTCCTTTATCCATACACGACATCAGATATATGAGGAAAACAAAGGCTGTCTTTCATTGTTTCTCCTTGAAAGTATCCATTCTTCGTAAATGCTGCCTCTTAGACGCCTTCACAAGAGTAAATTCTGAAGGCGGGAACGAGGAGCAGTCAGGATAAATTTCTCTGGGAAAAATTTCCGAAAATATCTTCATAAGCCTTTTCAAGTCTGATAAAAGCTGATGGCCTTTTATATTGTCTTCCTCAGAAATTTCTACAATAGGATTCACAGGAGAATGCGAGATATTATCATTCTCTTCTTCCGATTTTCACGAAGACGGAAGTAGCGGCGTCTTTCAAATATCATCTTGACGCCTGGCGCCCACCGGCGTCCAGTCTCTTGACGCCTGGCGTGTTGGCGTCCATTTTCTTGAAGCTTAATGTCTTGGCGTCCAGCTTCATGACGCCCTGACGTCCTGGCGTCTAACTTCGACACTTGACGTCCCAGGCGCCCAGCTTCTCGTCTGACATCCTGGCGCCCAGCTTCTCGGCGCCGGCGTCCTGGCGTCCAGCTTCGGCGCCCGGCGTCCTGGCGTCCATACTTCTAACTTTCGCTGTCCCGTCAAACCTAGAGGTTACTTGAGAACTGGCCGCCTGTGCGACATCGGTCAAAAGCTTCCTCGGTTGACGTACAGCAACCAATGGACGAAAAAACACTTTAACCTCGCCTTTCCTATGGCGGGGTGAGCGTCCTGGGAAACGTCAACAGGCACAGTGCGCTCGAGGGGACGACTGCTTTCGGTAGCTAAAGCCTCTTGCCTCCCTTCGTCTGTCGACTTTCCTTCTCACAGGGGTTGGTGAGCTTGGAAGAGGTCTAGGACTAGGAGCACAACAGGACCGAGCCGGTCGCACCCTCCACTGCACTTGCACTAACAACATATTAACACTTGTATTTTTTTAGATCTCTTATTATCGATCACATATTATCCCTGTCTTCTGAGAGGGATTTTTACCTGTTGGGCCAGGGTCTGAATGGCAGCCAACAAATCATTAAGTATTGGGTCCTTACCTGTTTCAGTAGGGGTTCAGAGACTACCACTACGGGAGAAGGATCAATAGGATAGTTATCAAGGGAAAAGAATTAACTATTCCTGGGAATATCTGGAAGAGTGAGAAACAGTACTCTTGGCTCTTCTGAGCCGGTCTTTCATTCCCGTTCTTCAGACATACTAAGTGGGGATCCAAGGAGACTTTAGCAAGCCGCTTGCATCCCCACACACATTTTCACACTCGATGAAGTCAGATATGTTATAAGAAAAATCCAAAAGCGAACAAGCGAAAGCCAAGCCAACGTGTACTTCACCAAAATAAGTTGCGAAAAAACACAGGCTACGAGCGAAATTCCATCGATGTTACCGACACAGCGGCAGGGAAGATCTGAGGAATAGTTGGAATGGTTCCAGGTACCTGGGTAGAGGGCGCACAGGTGGTTCACCTGACTACCGATCGGGCGATTGCGCGAGTTTTGAAATTCTGCCGTGACGTCAGGGACTTAAGCTATATATATAACTACCAGGTAAGTTAGATGTTTAAAATTGAGTATTGCACGCTGATTGTTTCTGTGATTTTCATGGTGTTGGGAAGTGAGAGTTAAACTGATTCTGCCTCAGTTTCTCATCTTGCTGGTTCTTGTGACTGCTTGTGCTTAATATATTGTAGTTCTTTAACACTGTTATACGGAGGTATCTTAAAGTATAGTGTTGAATACAGTACAGTAGAGTTTAATATATCTTAGGGTTTTAATAACTTGTAATGTATAGTGTTTACGTATGACTTGTATGTATAGTGTTTACGTACACCAAGCCTTACTTTGGATAATGTTTACTTGTACAATACTGTACACTACAGCATTGACCGCTTATGTACAGTATTGAAATATGTTCATTTAACAGGCCAACTTTGTTGACTCAGGACATTTTGCTCACTAAACTTATGTAACGTAAAGGAGAGGAAACGTGTCTTGGTTTTTCTTGGATGTAGGCATAATTATTGCATCCATCTAACATGATTATTTGTCATAACAACTGTAATACTATATTTAAGGCATGAAGTAACAGAGAGAGAGAGAGAGAGAGAGAGAGAGAGAGAGAGAGAGAGAGAGAGAGAGAGAGAGAGAGAGAGAGAGAGAGAGAGAGAGAGAGAGAGAGAACATGTAGCTAATTTCCCTGTATGTAGTGAAAGTTTGGCATTTTAAGGCACTACTCCAGGCATCCATTAGTTTTTTCTTGCAAAGACCCCTAGGATACACACCTTTTGAGCCTTCAGCCTACTGAGTTTTAGGGGACAAGATCTACATACTGAACTAGTTGTTCTACATAATGGGAGCCATTTCTCTAGTTACTACAAGTATACAACACCACAGTTCATCAGGTTTTATCACTGACATGAAGAATATAATAGAAAATAGAATTTACGCCAAAGGCCAAGCACTGGGACCTAAGAAGTCATTCAGCACTGAAAGAGAAGTTGACAGTAAAACGGTTGGAAAGGTGTAACAGGAGGAAAACCTCGCAGTTGCACTATAAAACAATTGTAAGTACAGTAAAAGGAATGAAAGGAGTTGTTGCTAGGGGCCGAAGGGCTGCTACAACAAACCTTTATTAAGCCTAAAGTGCATAAGTGGGGTGCACTGATGGCACTAACCCCCCAGGTCACCGACATCAGGAAACATTGGAGATTACCATAAAATTTTTTACATGCTATGAAATTCTACTTGCAAAACTTTCCATTATATAAAAGTACAAGACAATAGTAGAAGAAGCAATTATTTTAACTACTTTATAACTTTCACAATAAAATGTCAACACAGATACTGATGTTATTTCTTAATTGAAAGACAGTAAAGTTCTTTTTATCATACAAAAGTTAAAACAGCAGGGCATTTCCTCATCAAGATTTGCAATAGGCCATGTTTGCTAGTCATAAATACCAATGGGTACTGTAAGACAGAAGAAATTAAACAACTATCCCCTTTGCACAACAAAATAAAATATTTCCTTACTTCAAAGTTTCTTTCAAATAAGGTTGTGACAATGTTCCCTTCAAATGACACTGATCGGGGGTCCAGATGGTAAGTATATTAGCAAATCCAGCAGCAACAAGCGATCCATCTGGAGCAATCGTTATAGTTTTTGCTGGCAAATGACGATAGACGCCAGTCTTCTGACAGCTCCATGTAAAGCTTTGTTCTGCAAAAGACAAACATGACTATGTATTATGGTACAAAACCTTCTTAAACAATCACCTCTTAGGTATCTTTAATAAATGAATTTAATTATTTTACTTTACTCTCTGTTTACCTTTTAAATATATTAATGTGAGTTATGTAAGAAAACTTCAATCATAAAGTTTGTCTTTTTTCCATATGCTTTTTTAAATTATTCCACTCTACCCAACAATAATGAAATTCAACCTCCCCAACAATAATGAAATTCAACCTCTCTTCATATCAGCATTTTTTATGTTATTTTACTACGGACAACTCTATAGAGATACCATCTCAGGGACTTTATCTCCAACTAATAAACTTTCTGGCAAGCAAGACAACTGAGTAAAATAGAGTACAGTATTACAGTACACAGGACAAACCTGTTTTGACATACATACCTATGCTTGTACTAAATAACCAAAACACTGCACTCTACTCCCTATAATCTCACAAAATGTGCAACTATTTTGATACAATACATGTTTATAAAAAATATAATGTAGAGTGAAACACGGCTATACCTAACAGCCTACGGTAACCCAGGCTTGCCTCACATATCAATGGCAACAGCTTTGTTAACAACTGAGTATCAGTGTTCTGTATTTTCAAAAGAACATACCAAGTAAAACATGACATAAAATTCACAATATTGCAAAGGTCCTGTACTACAGCAGATTACAGCATACTGTATTGTAGTAAAGAGCACAAGTATGTAAGTACACGTGGAAAAAGTAACTGGAAGCCACATCGACAAAGTGTTGCCACGTTTTATATGTTTTATCAAACTCATAAATTTAATAGGTAAGTAAAGTTTCAATATATGTCTATATTGGAATGGAATATAGAGTTTAGGGCAAAGGCCAAGCACTGGGACCTATGAGGCCATACATATCAATGCCACCTTTTTTAATACTTGTGGCTTGCTGCTCTGCATTTCCAAAAATAAAATACAATAGAAAATAGAGTATATATTAAAGAATATTGTAAAAGTACTAGTACAGAAATGAAATACATTTTAGTATTCTAGAAAACAAAGCAATATGTAGGTAAGATTTAAACAGTTTAGCCTAAAAAAAAAATCATATGTGTTGACATTCATCATCTATTATATATTTCATGTAAGTATGCAACTCAGTACTGCAAGTCAATACAAACTGCAATTTCAATGAAATATTTGTTAAATATAAAATATCCGTAACGAGCATCACTACTGTAGCTATATAGCCTATGCACTGCCTAGTCCTGATTAAGCATTGGTGTCTGCTTTGTAGCCTTTAATGAGTCGTTAATCTACATTTTCATAGGATAATGATATATACTACACTGTATAAAATGAAATAAGTAATAGTTGTTAAAGCACTGTACAGACCAGTAGAGAACACATATACTTTCAGTGAATTCCGTGTTTCAAATGTTTCTCTTGCAATTTTACAACATTTTATAACAAAAAGATGCTCATTCACAAGTAGTTTTATTTTGTGAATTAACTGTATAGTTAATGAAAAATTAGGCGTTTCATCAGTTTATGAAATACAGTAGTACCAAAACCAAGCTCAATTACCACTGTATAGTGTCCTACAAGCAGCCAAATATTTAAATAACAGTGAATCTTCTACAAATGAGACCAACTTGTCGTAAACTTACATTTGCAAGGAGAAATGATACAAGAAACCTTGTTACTGAATGAAATAAATTTATAAACACTAAAATACCAATAAAGTGCAATAAAGATTCAATAACCTGTACAGTTAAAATTAAAATGACAAAGCTTATTAAATTTATCTATATCATCATACTTACTGTATATATCTGAGCTGTCGAACACTTCCCAAATTTTGAACTTTCCATCATCAGAACAAGACGCACAGACAGCAGTACTAGATGACTTTGAAGACGGGTCAAATACTAAACCATTAACGTACTTATCATGAGGTAATTCTATTCCAGTGTTCAAGAACCAGCTGAAAAATGAGAGGAAATGACATCAAATTACCGCTGACAATGTATTTATTCTTTTTCTGCACATAAACGAATTGCCCTGAAATAAAGTAGCCACAGAAAAAAGACACACTAATTTATCGATTTGTCACATCAGGTCATTGAAAATCCGTCTGGATATTCAACTCCTTCAGTTAATCTTCTTGGACTGAATGAAAATGAAGGATAGATTTCCCTTGTATATAGATGAGGCATGCACTTCCACAGGTGGTGGGCATATAGATGGCTTTAAAGTTTGTTTGCCTTACATTTCTTGAACATTCACTTAGTTTTTGCTTAAAGGTTATTATCTTTAATAAAATCCATGTTGCATTTCATAAAACATGTGGATGCAAGTGTTTGCACTGTAAGGAATTCTTTTAATCCTTCCTGGTTGACAAGAGTAAATATATTTCTCAAGACTTCTTATCTTTATCCTCATACTTGTGTAACAAAATAGAATGTATGGGATATGCCTTGAGGTGGGGAGCAGCCAGGAATGCAAGAGGTCAATGTTAGTGGGTCATTCATGGTGGAGTTGGCACGAAGATGGGGATCAGTGCTGAGAGCAAGTATTACTGTTAATACATCTGAACAGAGTGGCTGTTCAGAGAAAAACAATACTGTACTTATTACAACATGTGATCCAACAGGAAAAAACTGTTACTCACAAAAAACTACAAAAAGTGAAAAATAAGGAAAAATTCCAATACCAAGCTAAGGGAGGTGAATTTATCATAAACATGAAGTAAGATGATAAAGAAATTTGCGAGGTAAAGCTAACATGATGAAGGATATAAACAAAATGACTGAGAACAAGATGGCAGGTGTTAAGCAAACACTAGACACACAAATAATAATCTAATTGGGGACCCAGATGCATATTTATACAGTGGAATCCAGAACTCTTCTTGTTTTGGGCACATGCATGGAGGTTGGGATACGACAGCTTCAGCCTAACATAAGGTAATGGGTTTGTTTTGAAACAAATTAAACTTTATGCAATTTTTCTACAACCCTCTTTACTTACAAATCGCAAAACTAATCTAGGATTTTTATGAACATACCTTTGTTTTTCACTGTCAAATTGCCAGAATTTCAACCGGATTTCTATAGAAGACTGAAAGTCATCTCTACATTCAACAGTGGCCAGCCAAGTTCCCTCAGGTGATATGGCTACCTTTTTCACCTCTGTATTGTACATTTTCACGTCACGCTCTGGACATATGAAGTTCTCCCTCACAACGTCTAACTGAAAATGTGAAGAAAAAAAATTAATTCAATACAAACATCTGAATTTCTTTTAATCAAGTTTGGCTACTTGTCCTTTATGAAAAAACAGTAGACAGTTTACCTTCACATTTTCAATCTGTAATATCAGCAATGATCCTGTTATTCATCTGACAAGTTTGATTTCCTATTAAAACACTACGAACCACTACAAGCATTGTAGGCTATAATTTACATTTTAAAAATGCTGTAGCAACAAGTAAAATAACCTCTCCCACTTTCCACATCATAAACTTGTCCTGAATCACTAACTTGCAGAAACTTCTACAAGTTTTTAGAATTTCCTCAACATAACCGTGAATAAATATGCTCCCTAATTTTCTCATCTAGGCTTGGTCTACAGCAAATTTAAGACTAATTTTTTCCTAAAACTTCCCACATGTGAAAAAATTCAAAACATTTTTTCTTCCATTTTTTTGCACATCTTTATTATCATGACTTCCATAGAATAATTTTACATACCACGACCTTCAACTGAAAACTGAAACTGCTTGTAACCTACACTGGTAACTGCAGAGGGCTGAGTAACTGCAATGAATTTTACTATGAAAATAAGAAGTTGAAATAATTTCCTTTATCCATAATTATTGCAGTTATGTCCATCAATCCATTAAAATGTCATAAACACAATGACAATAGTTTCTCAAAGGGTTGCTGACAGTATATATAATAATCGATGACTGATTGTAGGAATGTAAGGTGAAGCCCTGGGACCTATGAAGTCATTAAATGCTGAAAGGGAAATTTAGAGTAAGAAGGTTTTAACCCCTTCGCCACTGGCCTGTTGCACTGCCGATAACGCTGCATACCGCATGAGACCGCGAGTATATCAGTCATCATTTGCTCCCACTAAACTTTCTGTTATTCATATTTTCATTTATATTTTTATAGAAACATTGTGTACATACCAATGAATATTTTTCACCACATTGGCTATATACACACACACACACACACACACACACACACACATATATATATATATATATATATATATATATATATATATATATATATATATATATATATATATATATATATATATATATATATATATATATATATATCAAAAAAAGAGGAATATTTAGTGGAAAAGTAATTGCAGAAATAGAAATAGTAGTAAAGTAGTAGAGATAAAGTAGCAGAAAAAGTAGTAAAGTATTAGTAAAATAGTACTAGTAGTAATAGCAGTATATACTAGTTTTCTTACGGAAACAGTTAGTATACATCAATGAATGTTTATGGCATTGGTAATAATACACACAATAATAATAATAATAATAATAATAATAATAATAATAATAATAATAAAAAAAATTCAACAGTAATACCACTACTACTACAACTTGTAGTAGAAAAATGATGATAATAAAAATTACACGTTAGTGTAAAAAATGAAAGAAGTTTTCAAAAACATAGTACACTTTCCTGTTGACCGAAAATACTCCTCTGCCTGAGCATTCATCCATTCACACAGTCTGTCAATATCATCATCACAAAAAAAGAAACAAAATGCATCTCGTGGGCAGGTGAAGTCGGGTGTGCAAACGAGATCCCATTGTCATCCGTGAAATCGGGGGGTGGGTCTGGGTGCTTGTCACAAAATGGATCTGTTATGAACTGCCAACCTTCATCGACAATGGGTTCAATGTCTTCTAAAATCTCGTGTCGCTATCATCCTCCTACAACTATAACAACTATCACTATAATCATCTGACTGATCTGGCAGGTATTCCTACCCAGGATCTGAAATACTATCATCCGACATCATGATACTGAAAATAAAAAACCTGGTAAATAACTGCAATCAAAAGGAGAAAAAGTTTAGCCTTCGAATCCAGATGGTTTACTCACAAGATCGTGACAATGTTTCATACATAACAGCTTGAGGCGCACTGACATGTGCTGCTGGACGATACCCCTTATAATATCCCATATGAATATGACGTCACGACAACCATCGGACACTCATTGGCTAGAATGAATAGTGGGTGGAGCTTCTGCACCTCTCTCGCACACAATACTACGCCTGAAACCCATCCAAGCTGAAGAAAACAGCTCTGCTTTTCGAGGAGGGATGAAAGACGATAGGCGCACGTCGCGTCTTTTATTACTGTACGTAAAGACGCATATGTACGCCCCGGTGGGAAGGTTAAAGGCATAACAGGAGGAAAACTTCACAGCTGCACTATGAAACAATATTGTTACGAAAGGGTGGAAAGTAAGATGGAAGAAAGACAATATGAAAAGAGGTATAGTAAAAGAAATGAAAAGGACTGCAGTTAGGGGCCGAAGGGACACTGCAAAGAACCTTAAGCAATGTCTACAGTGTACCACATGAGGTGCACTGACAGCACTAACCCCCTACAGGAATGATTGACTATAGTAGTGAATAAAGAAAAAGAACGTTGACGTTTGTGGAGACCCTGCAGTTTCTCCCTCGATTAAGATTTCCCTCATCTAAATATACATCATAATTATAGACCAACACCAGCTAAACTGTTGAAAAAAAAGAGAATTCTGAAAGCTCTACTATAATTTCTTTAAACACAAAATATACTTTGGGTTATTTCAACATAAAAATAAGCTTTGACATAACCACTGTGATTAAAGTGTTTATGCTTCAAAGAACACTTTTTATTCATTCACAGAAACAATTAGATAATGATAAAAGTAGCAAAGTGAGCACAAGCACTGCCATACCATTTTTGTGACAGCAGCATTCTAAAAGAATGGTACATAAAAGTTTTTGTTTTTAACAATATTAATATTTGATTTACTCATACAAAATTTATGGAATCAGACTACCAGGAGCACAACTCTAATTTTTTATGCAAAACGTTTTACACAAATGTCTAATAATGATAACAATAGCATCATCCCCAATACTGCATAAAATTTTGAAGCAGATGATGCTTCATAACTAGTTTGCGTACCCATAATTCTGATCTTAAGTTAAAGATCTATTCAAATCAAGTCTGCTTATGAAATAAAAAAATATATATATATATATATATATATATATATATATATATATATATATATATATATATATATATATATCTATATATATATATATATATATATATATATATATATATATATATATATATATATAATATATATATATATACAGGCAGTCCCCAGTTTACTTAATGGTACAGCTTACAACATTCCGAGGTTACAAGCTTTTCAAATATATTCATCAGAAATTATTTCCCGGTTTACGACGCATGTTCCAGGGGGTTACACGCTGTCACGCCGATCCAACGGAAGAAATATGGCCCCAAAATGGCAGAATAATAAAATTTGAGGTTATTTTATAAAAACTCACAAAAATGCAGTCTTCATTGTTTTCAATACACCCAAAGCATTAAAAGTAAGGTTTTCTAGGGATTTTTGACGATTTTCGATGATTTTTCGGTTTACGATTTATTTTCGTTTACGACACGGCGTAAAATGGAACCCCGTCAGAAACTGGGACTGCTCTGTATGTATATATATATATATATATATATATATATGTAAAAAAACATTTAATATTACCTGATACAGTAGTTTATTGTGGCTGAGATCATAAAATTGAAGATGCCCTGATTTTCCATTAAGGACTATAGCTCTTGTCCTAGGATCATAGACTATACCAGCTGGGTAAGGTTCTACATCATCCATACTTGAAGACACTCCCTGGATTGAACCCTCCAGTTTATAATCTCTGGCCGATATAACTGAAAAAGCTGAAAAGACACAAATACTTCATTCATATATACTGTAATACAATTTATCCATAAAGTTAAACATAGTTTTCATCCATTCCCACTGGTCTCTTTGTCCTCTTAGAATTGTTGGGTTTATTAGTCAATCAAGCATTGACAAAAGAGAAAGACAGGCAATTAGCATTGTACTTTGTTCTAATTTCTCTACCTGTACCTTGTTCTAATTTCTGTAACTGTACCTTATTCTATTTTCAATTCTTATTTCAGAACAAATTCTTTGGCGAGTCCAGGGAGAACCTGCTGTCCTTTGAAAGAAGTGAAGTACTTTGAACTGGCTTACTCAGCGAAACTCAACCACTTCTGATCATGCAAACTACAGTTTCTATTCACATTACTCTGCACAAGAATAATAGATCTACATCATGAAATGTAAGCATTTCAGAGAGACATTTAGGCAACTTGCAATTATTATGAAGAAGGGTGTCAATGAACACAATAAGCATACATACCACTATCAACATGAGCACAAATAATCTTGCTGTTCTTCGTATCTGTCAAGACGTATTTGATGGGCATCCCCAAACGTGGCAAGAAGTGGTTTCTGCCTTCTGTGATTTGCCATTTCACCAGTACGCATTCTGCACCTCCACTATACAATTCAGCACCTGACAATCCATAGGTATAAATTATGAAATCCCAATTTCACACGAAATTCAAATTCTATATCTATATCAGTGTTTGGAACAGGCATGAAATATCTTCAAGACATGCAAAACAAAAGACATTGAAAACCAAGAAACAATAATCTTTTTCAACACCGTGTTAGAAGTAGTGACCTAACAGGATATCACTAAGCAAAAATTGGATAAAATCTAAAAACTCACTGAATTACAACAGAGAACATTTACAGAGACATTAAAAAATATAATAAATACACTAGACAGCAGCTAAAGAAGGCAAGGACTTCTCTACGGAATCACAAAAAATCAGAGAACAAACTATTTCAATTCCTTAATTCTCAAACTTAAAATGATAATGATATAATCCACGAATAATGATATAATCCATGAATAATAACTCACAAAAAGGACGTAAAATCACTAAAAAAGTATTAATATCTTTGTGAAAATGTTACTTGCATTGAGAAAAATATAATATTCACATCTATGTTTTCTCCAACAACTGCTAGTCTATGATGTTAAACAAATGAAGTCAGAAGCGTGGAGACGGAGGTAAAAGGGTAGGACTTAAAAGACAATGGAGCTTCCAACACGATAACACATCCTGGGATGAAGCAACTGAAGCTCACAAAACCAGTGTTTCCGCTCATCAATGAAACAAGAATAGTAAACCCGTACGATTTGCAATCACCGTACAATTAGCATACCTGTTCTTGAGAATGCTAAGTCTGAAACTGGAAGAGAGTGCCAATGTAGCTCAGTTTTAACAGGATACCTATACAGTTGATACCACAACAAAACTCGGCCAGTGCAGTCCCCAGTAGCAACTGATAATTTTGATGGATGGCAAGCCATGCACGTTATCTCACGAGGGCCAACATAATGCCTAGAAGATGAATTAAGAATGTCATACACTAATTCGTAACCATAACATAAACTCTTTAGCCAGAAAAATTTTGACATATAATTTACTTTTACTGCTAAAAATACATCAAATTACCATACAAATATGTCCCGTGCTCAGCATCTGTTTCACAAAATATTTTACATCTGCAGTAAAACTGTCAATCATAGTTGTTACACTATGACTGTTACAAGTGATAGGTTCAGCAGCCCAATAAAAATTTTACAGTTACCATCCCATCTGAAGTGACAGGCAAGTGTTGGAATTCTAAGAACTGTTACAACAACTTTGATTAACAACACCGAGGTAAATATCACATTAATGTATATAAACTGCAATAAATGAAAATATTATTTTATCAAAACCCATCAGTTGCACAAATTATCCTCCAACTACGAAATTTTGGAAAAACAACTGACCTCTATGAGATATCTTTCCATATACCCTTGAATCTAGATGTATTATTAATGTATCCCTGTAAAAATTGTTACTCAAATTTACGAAAGACTTTTGAAAATTCAACCATCAAACTGCCAGGCTGCACTCTACGCAGGAATACTGCAACACTTTAATTGTAATCTGCAGCTCTACCCTTAATAAAAGAATCTTTTAAGGATTAAGTGGCACATCAGGTTAACGGACCTCAACTTCTCAGATTTTGTTCCTCAGCAGACTCTTCCGGTAAAATAAAAATAATACTCTGTAGGTAACAGAATAATTAACTAAGTACATTAGGCTACCAAACAGTGGATTATTGTTGAATAATCTAGTAAGAATGCTAGTTATCAGTAACATAAACATGTGTGACTGACACTTTCCTGCTTGAACCTGTGAATATGGATGCTTTATTTCCACCATGACCCAATGTTTATGTATTTCACTTCTTCATTTGGCAGCTGTTGTCTGTCTCATAAAGAACCTGTGATCTCTATCAATGTTACTTTCTGCATTTTTGCTTTTGCAAAATATGTGCAGTTCTTTTTTTCTTATGTGTTAAATGTTCTTACTACAGTGTACAACATAGTTACATAATGTAATGTACTTGCAGTACAGAGTTGAATTTATGTGTATGTACAATATAGTTACATAATGTAATATACTTGCAGTACATAGATAAATTTATGTGTATAAAGTATTTCTATTGAAAAGTGAAAGCCTAACTCTATGTTCTTCTCACAGTTACATGCTCGGAAATTCTGAGATACTGTATTTCAGAGCAGGCAATCACTCACACAAATCATTGTTAACTGAACATGTAAAAAGTCAGTTCTGTTGTGATTGTACCAAGCCTCTTTGTTTCATTATGCAAGTAGTGCTCTGAAATTCACAGATGTGGCATTGTTAATTTAACTTTTACAACAATACTTGCATTATTATTTTTGTTTAAGTGATTTTGCCAGGCTTCTTTGTTTTATTGTCAAGCGTTGTCATTTCATATGTAAGATTACACAAAACTGACTGTGCATTTATCAAATACAGTATTTCAACTGACATATACATATTAATTGCACTGTTTATATTTCATTGTCTTAAAGGTAAGATTTAACGAAATTAATGGACTGGATATCTAATACAGGCAGTCCCCCAGGTTACGTCGGTCTCAGCTTACATCGCTTTTCAAATATATTAATAAAAAAATCTGTTTCGGGTTACAGCGGATGTTCTAAGGTTACGGTTTCAGTCTTATGGCACACTGTAAACGATAAAAGAATATCTGTACATTTTTGGAGGAAATTCTACAAGATCACGGATGCACACCTCACCAGAAGCAAGGTAAATCAACTGGGACAACAAAGGATTAAAGGTACTGCTTTCATCACTATTTCTCATTTTTAGCAATTTTTTAATACAGAGTTCCAGCTTATGTCATTTTCCGGCTTAGGTCACTCTTCAGGAACAGAAGCCCTGACATAATCCAGAAACTCCCTGTAGTTTACAATTACAGATATCTATTTACTGAATTGTTGTGCTGTATGCAATTACTGTGCACATGTCTATATGTACAAATGCATTGCATTATGTTACAATACCCTAAAATGGTCCCCCCCTCTCTCTCTCTCCCTCATTCAGTATTTAATACTCAACATTTTAGTTAGCCTCTGGACTCTAGCACTGTGTGGTAGTAAAGCTTTCTATCCAGAATACTTAGTCTTTGTACATAAAATAAGGTTTAAGATAAGCAAAATCTTTAATCTGTCCTCGAAATATTGGCAATGAAATACAAGAAATAAAGTTGATATATCCGACATATTTCACGAACACAGAAGTATATACCTTTGAAAATTTAAGGTGAAAGCTTGTATGTTGAGGATTACCTGCACAGCACTGTACTTAATACAGTATACAGTAGTGTAGTGTTGGACACACATTTTTTAGTTGTATGTGTGCAGATACAGGGTATATATATGCATATGCATTGCATTAAGGTAAACTACATACTTAGTGCTATCCCTCTCTCTATAAAATCATTTTTCTATACATAAAATTCAAGGTTACTTATGCTGAAACAGAAACAGTTCTTAATATTTTTATACTGCTTCAAGTTTCGCATACAGTATTTTATATATCTTGTTTGCATAGGTAAGCAGAACTACTCTATGTTTTTGCTAACCTGTATTGTGCAAATTTTTAAAGGCAATTCATTTTCCTGATGTATCTCTCCATCAATTGCTGCATACTTTAAGCTGTGTGAGTTGGCTCCAGGGTCTTGTGTAGGCTATATGCCAAACTTGATTACTTATCAGGAGGGCACACCCATAGCTGTCTGTTAAGTTGAATGCCCTTTTATACTTAAATATCACACTTAGGTACCACGAAGTCATTAGGGATGTCAGTAGGTTGTGTCTATTAGCAGAAATAATTCTGATAAAAACAAAATTACAATAAATACTTACTTGCCATCATCCATAGACACCAAAGATTTGACTCTGAGTTCCTTTTCCGTTAGCCACACCACAAAATCACCACTCGGTGACAAGGCAATCTGAAATTACAATGAATTATTTTTATTTCACTGTTCAGGTATAATTTTCTTTGTAATGGAATTCTTACACTGTTTATCTGTTGTAAACTGTGTGAAAAATGAAAACCCAATCTATTTATTTAAACACTTATATGTAAATTCTACTTTCACGGCTATTATTCAAATTAATATATTCATCCTTGTGAATCCTGAAGTATCAGTTTTATCATTTCTTCTTCTTCAACATTTATCTTCTAATACTCTCTCTACCCTGTAAAAACATGCTATACACCTAATTTTAAAAGTAGTCTTCTATACATATGGACCTCAGTACAATATTTGATATCACAGACAGACAATCTCAATTTTCAACACATCAAAGACACTGTAAAATTGGGTTACCTGAATGAAAAACCAAATTCTTCGCAAGTCCAGTTAACTAATAGCACTGTTCTTGAAAACTATTTTACACGGCAATGAATAATATTTTACCACTTTGTTTGAGAATTCAGACTCCTACTACTTTCGATATTTTTCCCACTGATGTTTTTTAATACATCTAATATTTTACAAAGCTGGACAACATCATGTCAAGATATGGAAAAACTAAAACAGACTTAATATTCTTGGGTGTCTTAAAGATGACAATCTCTATACACCTTATGAGTATCTATTGTCACTGACTCAGCAGCAGAATTCTAAGTAATGTTCACTAAAAGTGTGCAGAATTTCTCTGTGTAGCGTACAGTATTAGGAAGTTTTTTAAAAATTCAATTTTAAGGTAATGAATTCTGTTTACAGCCAAAAAAATAAAGTTCAGAGTTATTATTCAGTCTTTAACTTATTTTAAAAATAATGCATTAAACTTGTCTGTGTGTGTGTGTGTGTGTACGACAGCTACTTAAAAGCAAAACAAAAAATAACCAAGAACTATACAGGCACAGCTAACTTCAAGAATAAATTTCGTCAACTACATCTGACACCTATTCAATCTTTCAATGGGTCCATCACTATTATAGAACTCCTTAATAATAATAATACTGTATACTTTTCAAAGTTTGGAACTGCACCCCAGGACATTTTTTTTTCAAGGTTTGACCGATTTTGGTGTGGACCCTTAAAAAGGGTTGGATGCAACTTATATCCACATTTTGTTAATTTTCTAATCCCTACGACTACCAGTGCAAACCAGCAAGGAGTATGTTGATCATACTTTGATGTGGCTTGTTATAAATTATAGCTAACTCTAGATGTTTAACAGAATTTAAACTTTCAATGTGCAACACTAACACTCATCATCATACAAAATTTGGGGATCCAATTTTCCTGATAACTGCAGAACATTACACTCACATAACAGGTCTCCAAAAAATGTAGACTATACACAGTAAATCCCCTTTTGCTCTACAAACTTTAATCCCTATCTAACAAAATGAAGTTTTCATAATAAAACTAATATTGTAATACTTACCTGAACACCTGAATTAGCCCTGGTTACCTACCAGCCCGAACTATATCCCCAACTCATTACCCACTAAGTGGTAATTAACTTCAAAGCTACTAACGCTACAGGAAAATCCTAACAAATGAGTTACCTAGCGCATCGCTGGCAACGCTGCTGCAAGTCCCGCTGTGTATGGCCGAGAACCCCAATTGCTATTCATTAATCATATTGAAGTGGGGAGGAGGGTGGGAATCATTCAGGTAAAACCAGGTGGGCATTACAATATTAGTTTTATTATGAAAACTTCATATTGCAAATACACTCCTGAACACCTGAATTAGCCCGATTAACAAAACTCAGTGGAGTGTGGGTTCAATTAAGTCAGACCGACCTACCAACAAGTAAAGCAGGTAACTCATTATCGTCTTCATTCTGCATAAAAAAACAACAACAAACCTCACCTGGTAGTCTACTTAACAGGTGGGGATGCCTGGAAGGAGAGAGTACCCTTAACGCCAGTCTCGAGTCATGGTACTGTCTGGGTCGAGCTACTTCCTCATGTGGTATTCAAGGAAAACCTCCAACGGAAGAAGGGAACTAACTCCCATGGCTAATCAAAGCCTCGCATGTAGCGGAGCCTGGCGAACCCCCATGTGGCTATTGGTAGCCTCCTCATGTATGGAGGGGAACGGATGAGTCTCCCATGTGGCTATTGTAGCCTCTCATGTAACGGAGGATAAGTTGAATGTGCAGTCGAGCTCAATCATTGCCGTCCCGCTGTTGTCGATGCTGTGCCGGGAGGTTGAATAAATCTAGCTGAAAACCACCTGGCTATACCTATCCTCAGTTTCAGAAAAGAATCCGATTCACTGACAAAACTACTCCCCTATCTTATGCTGTCTAACCTCAGCCCCTACTCTCTCCCACCCCCACCTTTCATCTACCCTTTACTAAAGAATTGAATTGGCCGCCACAAAAAGGACCCAGCGAAACCCTTATCCGACGAATTGAATGTCCTTAAGGTAGAAGGAAGTGAAAACTGATACTGATTTCCAAGTAGCTGCTTTCTAAGATTGCCGACACCGAGAAATTCTTGAGAAATGCCGACGATGTCGCTACCCCCTCTAATACTATGAGCTCTTGGGCGTTCAGAGGAGTTCGATGGTTCCGAAAGAGACGGGGAATTAGCCGACGCTTGTTGTATTACCTCTTAGAAAAAACTAATAGCATTCTTCGAGATCGAGTGTGAAGGACGCCTGGGAGAAACGAATAACGCTCGGTGAGGCAACATCTTTTCTGTGCGTGATAAATAAGCCAGCGCCCTGACCGACATAATAGCATTTCTGAAGCGCCACCTCCCACGAAATCTTCTAAGGACGTTACTCTAAACGCTCTGGGTAAAGGATTCGATTCCGATTCGATTTAGCTACGAATTCGCAAATATGACAGAAAAATATCTTTCCCTGAGAAAGATACAGTTCTTGGAGACCGCCGAATCTCTCCTACTCTTTCTAGCTGTACAGAGCAACTAGAAATAATACCTTCTCTTCAAGTTAACTGTCTTAATGACAGTGTTTCTAATGGCTCGATTCTGACGACCTAAGGAGAGTCAAACCGCTAAATCCCACGATGGTGCAAGGGGAAGAACTGACGCTTCTATCTTAAAAGACCTTAAGAGATCGTGAAGTATTCTACTGGTCGCCAATTCTGGGAGATGGAAACGAACGTACTACTAAGCATTGATCTGTAACCGCGATCGAGAGTACAAAATTTCTTTCTTTCCTCAGAAAAAGAAGAAAGTCCGCTATCTTCGCTACTGTTGGTAGAGAAATACGATGACCTTGGTTCCGCACCAACTGCGATAAACTGCCCACTTGGCCTGATATAGTTTTCTGGATGATCTTTCAGACAGAAAGACAGTTGGCGAGCCACTGCCTTAGAGAGTCCGCATGACGCGCTGTCGCTGGATAGTCTCCACGCAGCTAGCTTGTAGCACGGAGTGTTCCGTGGAAGTGATGGAAGTGCGGGCTGTCTGAGAAGATCTTTTCTCTGGCAGGAAAACCGAACATCTATTAGTAAATCGAGAAGGTCCGGGAACCAAGGTCTTTGAGGCCAAAAAGGGCAAATCAACGTCATCTCGGTGTTGCAGGAGATCCTGAGTTTCATTAACACTTGTTGAATCATTCCAACGGAGGGAATGCATACGCCTGCATGTCGCCTAAGAATGTAACATGGCGTCCGTCCCAACGACATGGGATCTTCTACTGGGAGAAGTATACTGGGAGGCGAAAGTTTAGTCTCGTAGCTAACAGGTCTATGGTTGCTGGCCATTTCTTCACAGAAGTTGAACCTCCTCCTGCACTAACGTCCATTCCCCTAGAACCTCTTAAGCGATCGGCTTAGGGCGTCCGCCAAAACGCTGGAGTTTCCGATACGAATTGAGGAACGAGTAGTCCTGTGGCACCTTCGCACCAGCGAGAATTCTCTGGGCGAATTTGATTCAAAGTTTGTGATTTTGTCCCCTCCTTCTTGGAGGTATGACACAGCGTTACGTTGTCGCAAAAAGAGCGCCACCGGCCCTGTTGCTTAACTGATCTGCGAAGCAACTTAGAGCCTCTTCTACTGCTCGTAGTTCTCAGGGGATGGACTCCTCCGATCCAGATTCGCCCAAAGGCCTCTGGCCTGACATTCCTCCAGGGTTGCTCCCCAACCCTGATCCGAGGCATCTGTATACAGATGGAAATCTGGAATGGGGAGTCCAATCTACGCCGATGGTCAGATGATATTCTTCTGACCACCACTGAAGATCCTTCAGGCAAGAATCGCCCCAGACTATGAACGCCGTTCTCTTTCCCGAAAGTCCCAGCGATTCCTGAGACATGCCTGAAGAGAACGATCCGGAGACGAACCTGGAATTAGGAGAGAGAGGGAGGCCATCCTGCCCAGCAAGCTCTTCCTTCCATAGGCTTACAGGTTGCGCCTCTGTTCGGGATCTGAATGTTTCTAGTTGGCTCAGCATTGCCAAAACTGTTCCTCCGCTGAAAAAGCCCTCAAACGACGCTTCTGGAATCGTTATCCCTAAGTACGCTTTTTGTCTGAGCTGGAATCAAAGAGCTCTTTTCTAAGTTGATACGTATTCCCAACTTTTTGACACAAATTCAGCAAGAAGTCCTCGCCCTGCAAAACTTCCTCTACTGACGGCCTGAACTAACCAATCGCCGAGGTATCGCCTTCATCCTGAAACCCCGACGATGCATTATCTCTGAAATAGGAGACATCACCTCGTAAAGACTTGAGGTGCTGTGGTCAGACCGAAGCAGAGGACTCTGAACTGAAATGTTCCAGTTGGACCCGAGAATCGAAGGAACTTCCGAGATTCCGGATGGACCGAACTTGGAGATAAGCGCCCTGAGGTCCACTGAAATCATCCAGTCGTCTCTCCGGACCGACGCAGCACCACTGAGAAGTTTCCATATGAAACTTCGGGAGATGATGAACCGGTTGAGACTCGAGAGATCTATGATGGGTCTCCAAGATCCTCCCGACTGAGCCACAAAAATCCGACTTGTAAAAACCTGGGGAAGAAGGAGCGGGTTCTAATGCCCTTTTTCCCAGAGAGCTCGGACTTCTGCTGCTAACGCTATTCCCTGATGGAGGAAGGGAATAACTGGGAAGATGAACCGGTGAGCTGGATAGAGGAGGCAGGGAACGAAAAGGGACTCTGTACCCTTCCTTAACACCTCCACTACCCAACTCTCCGCCCATACTCCTTCCAGGATTCCCAGAATGGAGCTAGGCAACCTCCTACCGGTGCAGACGAGGGAAGTGTCTCCTACTTCGAAAAACCCTTCTGGGACAGAAGGTTTCGGATCTGAAGCAGAAGCTGAAGTCTTGGATGAGAAACGGACTTTCTTAGGGGACCTGGTTGGTGATTTGGAACGGTCCGCTTGGCTGGAGATGTCATCCTGGAACCTCTCGAGATCTAGAGGACTGTGCTGCCACTAAATCATGGCTTGCTGTGACTCGACAGCTGAAAGAAGAGGAAAGCGAAATTTACCATCGGCTACATCTTCCTCCTGAAAAGACTGTTGCTGAGCGCCAAAAGGTGCTCTCAACAGAGCCCTTTTGTGAATATCTGGATAATGCGGAGGTAGATGGTTCAGAAAGAAATCCCTCCTTTTCTTGGAAAGAAGGTCGCATAACCGCCGATATATTTGCCTGATAAGCCAGTCCCATTGACACCGGCGATGAGATTGTCAACAAAACCGGGTCCGAGGGAGAATAACCGCCCTGTTTAAGGAACCCCATTAAACCAGATAACATCCACATCGAATGGGATAGAGCCTCCGACTGAGAACGAAAAGTGTCTTCCAAAATACCCGCTTCTCGCCGTGACGGAAACCAAACGATTCAAGAAGGGACCCTAGATAGAAGAGCTTCCACTGATTCATTAAGAGGTACCCTAACACCCGCAGAAGGGTTACCCGCAACCTTGTAAAAACCCTACGAAGGAAGTAAGGCGGCGAATCCCTGCCACCCGACCCAATTAATGCCGCTTAACCTACCGTCCGCCCTCAATGCCTGCTCGACACGCCAAACCAAACTAGATTCTTTGGTGCATGAGCCACCACTGGTTTCGCCGCGAACAGTGACTCAAACATTGCCTGATTAGGTTGAAAAGGTTCTTCCGGAGCCTTGGACTGTGGGTAAAGAGCATGAATGAAGTCCACCATCCGCTTGTATTCGCTCGTTCGCTGAAGGAGAACAGGCTTCCGGTACCGGATCCCCTTCCTCGCAAGAGAAATCCTTATCAGAAAGATCCGACCGAAGTCGAGACAGGAACAGAGACAGGCTGACCCTAGAAAACGCTGGATCAGTTAACCCGAACACGAAATACCTGAGTGCGCAAGACGCACCTGGGGAATCAACCGCAATGTTGCGGCAGCCGAGAAGGGTTGGCGCAAAACCCGCACTCTCCAACAACGGTGGAGCTACGCTTGAGCCAGACACACCTGGGCGAACCACGCCTCAGAAAACGGAGAAGCCGCAATACTCGCCAACCCAACTAGGCTGAATAACAGAAGCATGCTGATGAGGAATCGCCGCAGCAGACACTCCGCTATTTGCGGGAAGAAGAACAAGGTGGGAAAAACTCATGTTGACCATAGCAACCAACCCGAACCTACAAAAAACCGCTCCTAACCGGAGGAACAGAGACACCTGTTGGAAAGGTAGAGAAGGAAGGTACAGTAGGAGGGAAGAGAGAAGAAGAAGCCACACTGGGAAACCACCGGAGACCCTGCCGATGACGCCATACATGTAGGGAACGCACCAGACGGACCGGAGCTCACAGGAGTTTTAGCATGGGAAACTGCGAGGTGCCGAACCCGCGATTGTGGATGATAGGTTACCCGAAAACCTAGCTACTGAGTGATTGTTGAGACTACCGCCGAAACATTGAACACGGGTACAGTCGCACTACTAGATGTCGCAGCAACAGGCTCCGGAAGACGAAAACATATGATTTGTGGAAGATTGTCCCGGCGGCAAGTCCGTTAACGGTAGAGAGCTCGGATGAGCGAGAGAAGAAAACCCAAAGTCTCCCAAGAATGACCCAAACGGAAGGTTGAGAAAAACCCAAAGAAGAAGATTTTGAAACCATAGGAGAAGAGATGTCCGTGGATACAGAAGAAGCCATAGATTTTAAGGAAAGAAAATAGACCGATTCTGTTCCCCTGATAATCCTGTAAAGCATCATTTGTAAATTCAGGAAGATTTTTTCAAGACATGCTCAAAAAAATGTTGGAAAACCCAATATTAAAACAATTTCTAACCAAAGATCTGTAGCCTTTAGAGAGTCCCAACAGATCAGCATTATACTCTGCAATGTTCAGTAATTGATCAATTGAATTGGACTCTGAAAGGGACGAAGGTTTGTCCCGAGGGGAAGAAGAAACCTGGAAGAAGAGAAAGGGATACTTTCCAACCTATCCACACTAGAAGAGCTAGGAACCAAAATTGAATCATCCTCTCACCGAATCGCAACCTTTGTTGCAGAGAGCCTACTGCGGGAAAAAGAACCGCTGTTGGATCCAACAAAGGAGCCGCAACCTTAATGACACCTGACCGACTGCACCTTCAACTTATCTTCCTGATTCTTTACTACCGTCCCTATCTCTAACTGTCCGCGCCAATCCTAAATTAGATTTTACCTTAGGACTTACGTTACCAGGTGAAAGGAAATCTGCTGCTGACACTGCCTGCTCCGCACCGGGGGCCGTAGATCCTACCTTGAGGTTTCCATGTTCTCCATGACCCCGGCACCAAGTTAGGGCTGGGATTCTGGAACAGGCAGGGGAGCTGAAAAGAGCGATTAGGTTCTGTGTCCCTATTAACTTTTTCCCGATCCTTTATCTCTGTTAGTTTTGACATGAAACTTGAAAACAAACTAGACATGCTGGCTGACAATTTGTCTTCTAATTTCTAAATAATTCTGACTCTAAAGCCTCTTTGTCAAAACCCTGAGTTTCTACCGCTGAATCCTTACGCTTACTCTTAGAAGCTAATGATTTCCTATGCTTGAGATAATCCTCCATCTGTGTTTATCGACCATGACCTGCTACACTCGTCACATCGCAATGTGACGCTTCCATTGTACCTTCCTGCAATTTATGCACAACGAATGTCTGTCGTTTTAAGGGTACTCATCCTTTTCTTGCAGGCGGTGCACGAACGATGGGCTGCGGTGTCTCCAGCGTAGCGATCTCCGTCGTCCACGGCAGAAGCAGAAGTGGAAGCCGAGGAGTTGTCCAAGGGTGGTGTCTTATCCATTTTATCCATTTCAAAATCAAGCCAGGCCAAGTCAAAACGTGAGAAAGAACAATCCAGAAGAGAAGGGGGCGATCAAAACCAGTCCAAGTCGTTATCCAATCCAAAAACGAAAATAAGGGAGTCGGGTAATAACCAAAATTTAGCCTGATGTAGGACAAGTCCTAGCAGCACGGCGAACAAAAAGCAATTACGGGTTCTCGGCCATACACAGCCGGGACTTGCAGCAGCGTTACCAACGGCACGCTAGGTAACTCATTTGTTAGGGATTTTTCCTGTAAGCGCGTTGGTAACGCTGACAGTTAATTACCCACTTAGTGGGTAATGAGTTGGGATATAGTTCGGGCTGGTAGGCAACCAGGGCTAATTCAGGTGTTCAGGAGTGTATTGCAATATAAAAAATAATATGAAGCATAAAACTTGTGTAAAAAAATATAAAGGGAAACCACAATAAATTTTATTTACCTTGCCGTGACCAAGTTTGACTGATGATTCCAAATATGACCGTGTTAAGTCTTTCATCTTCGATCTAGACTTGGACCTGTAAATGATGAGTTTCCCTAGTTCTTTACCCTCTTCGAGGACACCAAATACTGCTTCCTTCAGATTCCCTTGTAAAACAAAGTTCACTACCTTGCATTTTCCTTTTGTGCATTGTTCTACCAAATTACATTCCTGAAACAAATGACTGCATAAATATATAGGATTATCATTCCAAAAGTAAAATCAAACATTACTACATATGGGATACCTGTTTATGGTATGTTTTCTTTGCAAAGGCAAAACCTATCTAAATCATTTGGTAAGAAACCGGAAGGATAATTTAGAGCTTGGAAAATAGCTGAGGTCATGGCCAGATGGCAGCACCTCTGACCAGATCCTGATCTCAATCTTCATCACATTACCAATTCATACATCTGATCACAATTATCTAAGACACATATGGGCAAGATCATGCCTAAACCACTTTTTTGTTGTGTTCCAAAGCACAGTAATAAAGGGGAGGATATTCATTTCTGTAAAAAAATCAAAATCAAAATTCAGGAAAAGCTTAGGTCAAAATGATATCAAGGGAAATATGACCAGGACCCAATCAAAGGTACTGGTGACTGGTCACAACCCCAGCCAATTGTCAAGCTCATGACCATGATGAATATAATGAGTGCATGTTCATTATAAAATTAATCCCGTAAAGACTTAAGCATGTCTAATCTTCTTGGCACACAAAGGGGATTTTTTCTTAAAATGCTGACAACAATTTAAAATGCCTCACACAAACACCTCACCCATTTTTCCTAATTACCAAATGCACATAACATATTCTTAAAATTATTTCTTAAACAAGGAATTAATGGAAGGCTGCATACTTTAGCATCAAAATAGAAAAGTTGTCTTTTACTGGGTTACTGCAATAAGTTAGCAGTCACATGTATTTTTAGTGCCTAAAGAAGTGAACAGGAGTTAGCACATAAAGTCTACAGGATAAAACAAGCTACAGTATTTAAATTCTATCTGGAATCCTGTCCAATGGATCTTTCTAATGTACTAAAGAACTCATGACACAAATAGAAGCAATGACTCAGAGTTTACATACACAGATACAACTGCTTTGAGTGTTAAGACAAAAGTTCTGGTCCCGATAACGCTAAAAAAAAATATGACATTAAATAGTTCACCACAATTCATTCCTTCAATATAAGAGTATCTAAAGCTGACATACAACAACACTTTTGTATGAGCAACCAAAGTTATAAAGAGCAGAAAGAGAAGCTTCTTCATTCACTGAAAGGGAAGAAAAATCTAAAATACCTACACACTTATACATATAAGAATACCTACTTATCAATGTCTCAAAAAACGCACAACACTTACCTCTACCAATGGGCTTCCCTTCACATCTCTCTGTAAGTTCCAGTGACATAATTTTCCTGTTTCATCACAAGATATGACATTATCTTCAGCATCATCTAACAATGCTAAGCCAACAACCTATGAAAAAGCAAGAGATTCTTGAAGTTAATCTGTTCATAAGAAGTAAACCCAGATACAAAGTATGATTGGATATATCACTTGTGACATCTTAATGTCACTGACAATTAAGAATGAAGATAGAAAGTGGAATATACGATGCATCAGCATCCTCTTCCAATCTTTATATTATGCAAAGTGTAATATGAATGTATCTGACACAAAATAAACAAATGTCCCTATGGAAAAATCTCACAGAAAATCCTTTAAAAGAATTATGTAAGCACTACGATAAAGTTTACACACCTCAATTTGAGGTTATCAAAGCATATTCATTTACCACGATGACCTTGCAATATATCATTCACTGTGAAACTGGAGGCTAACATAGATGATGGTGAAATCAGCAGAGTTTGACAAAGAATAATGTAATAAGGATTTAGACCATCTGTTTATCCACCTTTTTAAGCTCAATTTTAAAAATGAATTTTCATTTGCAACCAAGTGCCTCAGAACTGATGAATGTTACAAGCTTTACAGAGCAATATCACTTGAATCTTATTCCTAATATGCAATATTACTTGCTTTGCTTATCCTCTTTGAATCCTGTTCTGCCATCACACTGACAGATGACGATAATATGAGTTTTGTAGTGGATGACAAACGATTGTATGCAAAATCAAATACAAACTCAAAATGGATGTACAAAAATGTGTTTAAACAATAGATAAACTGTGTCTTCAAGGCACAAAAATACTAAAAATGCCAAGTACCTCATTGCAAGGTGCTTACTCTTTTAAAACAGAACCAAGAACGTGAAGATTACAATCTCTTCCAGGCAAACCAAAATAAATTGTGAGTATTAAAATATCGTATTAACAATTTCACACAGCTGTTCAAGAATAACTAAAATTAAACTATATTAAGTAATTTATTATTTTCAGGTTTTTCAGAAGCCTTCAACCCAATACAGTATGATGCATAATCAGCTAAACTATGTTGCAAACTCCTATTTTTTTTATGAATTATGAAAGAATATTACCTCATGCTTGTGTCCTTTGAGTATTTTCACTAAGCTACCACTTGAAGTGCTGAATACTCTTATGGTAGACTCCAACGCCGCCAACAAAAACCTGTGAAAAAAGTTGCCTTAAAATCCACACTTACCGAACACAGTATTCAGTAACAATCTCCTTAAAATAAAAGTACATAAATAAAGTATAACAGTCTTCTTGAATAAAACTTCGTAGATAAATATCTTGAAGCCATCACCCATGAATTTTAATGTTATTATGTGAAACCTACACCTGCAGACCTACGCAAAATTCACTGACAGTAGCTTACTCATCAACTATCATGCTTGTACTTAATCATACAAACACATTTTCATCATTAACGATGAACCAAAATATGTACTATGCAACTAAAACCTCAAAGGGGTAGCCTAGGCCAGTCCATGTGCTTGATGTTTACTGTTACTTGGGGGGGGGGGGCAAAGCCTACTGCAAAATGTCAAACTCTATTTCCATTTACTAGATTTAACTTTCATTTTCCCTCCCAAGTTGATGAGCATAGTCTCTCATCAGCCCTTCACAGCATAGGCTCTCTTTTCATATTCCTTTATTTATCAGATCTTCTCCACGGACTTCTCCATTTGACACCTCTTTGTCACCTGCAACCAGGTGAAAAATTTATTTGCAGTTACCTACCCAAACCTTTTTGCTTGACCGACATGGCAGTGCTATGAACTTGTAAATCCTGGAAACAATATATCCTCACAAAGCATTTACCATTTGACAAGTTTACTCCCGCATCATGCAAATATTATAATATATTTATATAAGGAGAAAGTTGGGTAATACTATAGAACACTTGTGTACAAGCCATTCTAATGATGGGGGGAGGGCGCATCCAGGGGGTACAAAGCCAGGTAAAACTATACAACAACTCCACACAGCTTACTACCTTGGAAATTGGGTTTTCCTATACTTTTAGTGTTGCTGATGAAGGAAGCAGTGTTGTTTATTGGCAGTCAATTATTATTAACCTCACATCTCTATCGCGGACCCTTTAGGAACGGGGGTCAAGTAACCAATAAACAACACCAACCTCCTTCATCAATAAAAAGGAACTATACTAACCTCCCAAACCTAACCTAGCAGACCATTACCTAAGTCCCCAGTGAAAAAAGCTCCCCTATAACAGTGCACATGCGAGATAGCATTTCAGGATGGACAACATACAATAACATATTAGTTCTGAGGTTAAATACAGTCAACAGCCAAAAAAATTACAGTAAATTCCTGATAAGCAACCAAAACAATATAGAAAAACTCAACTGCCAAGGTAATATCCCATGCGGAGCTGTTCAATAGCCTAGTTCTACCCAAAACCCACCTACCCAGGTCAGGGTCCAGCACACGAGGTAAAGGGAAAGTTAAGTTAAGTCGTATGCGTGGTTTTTTTTTTTTTTTTTGCTTTTGGTAAAACTGAAAACTACTACCGCGGCCTTGTTCCCGCCAGCCGCCCACCGAAATTCTCTTTCTCGTCCTTTACTTCATTCTTTGATATGATAAACTTATAACACTAGGCAATATAAAAGGTTATAAATACTCTTCTTAAATAATCCTACACAACTATAGGGCTAAAAGATTTTTGTACCGGTAAGCTACTAGCATAGGAGTCCTTCAAACAACGTGAGCTTGGCATGGCTAGGATAATAACTTACTTGGAACTCGAGCTGATAATTGGCTTGCACTGAATTAAAGGGCCCCAGTAATAAGCTACACGTGAATCCTCCTCCATCTTAAAATATTTTATATTAGACACGTAGCAATTCCCACATGTTTTGACGATCAGAGAACGCACGAGTAGTTATGGCAGTAGTAGTAGATGAGGTTCGCCTTTAAAACGGCTCACCTTGTTCGTTCTATTCTTCCTTTGATTGCGCTCGTTTAAGTTATTTCTGTAGTATCATATATATTTTTATAAATTCCTTCCTATTTCCAATTTATTCTTTCGATAGCTTTGCAAATAGAAGGACGGTAGCTATAAATGCATCTTTATTTTCATGACATGGGTGCTGCACGAATCTGTATCTGTTTCTAATGTCGCTCTATACATGCTGGGCAGTAAAGTAAGAAATGTTCTAAGGTTTCAGTTATTTATTCACAGACAAACATTTTATATCTTTCCATTTTAACCTTTTTTATCGTTTAATTTTAGCGTGCCTAACCTAGCCCTACTCATCAGCAATGTTTATTCTGTGTTGTCATGCCAGGGTTCTTCTATTTTCCTTTGACTGACAGCTATTAGTATGTGGTAGCATTATCTTTGTAACGACACCTCTCAGCCCTCATTCATTTTATTACCTTCAATTTAACTCGAAGATCTTTAATTTTGATGCTTGTGCAGATTGCCATTAAAATTTATACTATTCTTTTTAAGTTGCAAGGCTCATTTACCCAGCTGTATGACACTTGTAGTTTACAGGTAACTCTATGGAGAATATAGGTTAACTGATATGCGTGTTACAGCATATTGATTCATGATATATTTTTTTCAGGTAATACATTTCAAAGTGGTTATATATATGTGTGTGTTACTCAATTATTCGAAACAAAATCTAATAGTAATGACGTGACGCTCAGAGCTTACTGGTGAATCCTTTCAAGACTTACCCATTCAAAAACATTAAAGGAAACTGTTAGCTGTAGCTGACAGATTAAAAGTGGGCCACCTGATATTTCAAGTGAAAGCAACAAGATATATATATATATATATATATATATATATATATATATATATATATATGTTGTGTGTGTGTGTGTGTGTGTGTGTGTGTGTGTCCTAGGCCTACTGTTCACTGCAATCTCTATCTCTCCTAAAGCATCGCACCACACAGCACTTTCTTGTCCTGGTTCATTCGTGATGATTTAGTAAAATGAAACAATAAATCTTAAGCTTTTCAGTGTCACGACCCCATACATATTTCCTTGGTGTCTTTTATATCAAAACTTCACACAAATAATCACGAGCTTTTGTGCGAGTCTCTTTTACTCTGTCATACACCCATTTCCCTGTAAACATGACATCGGATAAGTCATGCCCTTATCTCTCTGCCTGTCTCTTCAAAAGTAATCACGAATATAATATCCCCACCTTCAGCGACTTTTCGTTTCGCCTCTACGTCATTCGACATCAAAACAAACAATCCTTCTTAACACTATCTCCCATCTACAGGGACTCTCACTGTTGCATCATCTACATTCGTCAAGAAGTACAAGAATTATCTTGCCCTTCTTTTCTCTCAGACCTCTTTACAGCACTGGAATGCCCTGGATTCTTTAAGTGCATTTCGTACCTGAAGGGATTCACAACGCCTATGAAGTGCTCTTCTTATTCAGACGGGATGTTCTGTGCATTAGGCCCTAGGCCTACTTCACGTGGTGCACTTTAGGCAGCGTCCCTTCGGCCCCTAGCTGCAACCCCTTTCATTCCTATTACCGCACCTCCGTTACATATTCTCCTTCTTCCATCTTACTTTCCACCCTCTCCTCATAATTGTTTCATAGCGCAACAGCCAGGTTTTCCTCCTGTTACGCCTTTAAAACATTCTTTACTATCAATTTCCCTTTCAGTGCTGAATGGCTTCATAGGTCCCAGCGCTTGGGGTTTGGCCAAAATTCCACGAGTATATGCTATCCCATGCCCTAGGCTGGTGGTACTAAGGTAATATTTCTGAAACTATGCACCTTTTCTACTGCTTTACTTATGTCGTGCGTATATATAAATGAACGTGTTTATGCGTTAGTATTCATGATCAAAGTGCTTACATCTGCGATACAGGGAGATGTATGCTCGTATTGTGTAAGGTGAATGAATGTGATAGCGATGTAACGATCAAATTCGTAGTGTTTGATGTAAAATGCCATAAATACTCGTAGAGAGAAAAGAACTGGATATTTTATTTTCGTTTTTGGTTAGGTACTCAATGTACAGATCATTGGCCTATGTATACAGTTCCTTGTGACAAAGTACAAGTTATTTGATGAATGAATGAATGAAAGTGATATGTATGTATGTATGTATGAATGTATAGTTTTTGTTAAGAATTACTATATAAAGTAGGATAAAGACGACAAATCCTGACTCTAAGGACGTTAAGTAGCATCTCAAATCTGGAACTTAGGCTGGGAGATGGCAAGTGAACTTAACCATCTGTTACACAGAAAAATTTAAGGATATGCAAAATCTTTTACATAGTAGGATAAAAAAATAATTAGATTTAAACCGGGAAAGCTTGAGAGAGAGAGAGAGAGAGAGAGAGAGAGAGAGAGAGAGAGAGAGAGAGAGAGCCGAAAGAAAATTGACAGAAATGGGTTGCCCAACTCCCCTAGAACATCCTGGTACACACCACTGGACGCCGTCCTATCCCATTATCCATCAGGAGTTGATTGTCTTTATTGGCTAATCCTGAAGGCTCTCGAGGGTAAGGGCGGAGAATCTGAGGGTACCTGACGAAGGGGGAGGATGAGGGAGAGAGGGGTGGAGGCTATACGTCCTTGGTCTATTAGAAGTTATCCACGATATTGATTTTAGTTATCGCTGGAACGACTCGCGTTGCCGAGAACGAGAAAATTTCTTTGATTTTCTAAGGTGATTTTTAAAAATTATTATTATTTGTGCGTTGATGGCGTATGATGGCTTTTAGGGCTTAATTTTTTATAGAAGATGAAAGAGCAGTAATTATATGTTATGTATATCATGTATGTGTGTGTGTATGTATGTGCTCTCAAGTAAATATAGTACTAACATAGCGTTCTACCTTCCTGTAGTATCATAATCATTCTTTCACCTCCAACAATTTACCAGGTAAACTTATATCCTTCCTTATATTGCAGTTATGAAACTGCTATACCCTGAAAAAATTCATAGAGAAATGGCTACCCACAGGCCCCATCTCATGCCCAATTGATGGATTGCAGTGTCCTGAAGACACCGATATACGATAGGCGCATGCGGACACGATTACGGAATGGACAGCTTAGTACTAGCTTGAAAAGGATGGTGGTAGGGTCTGAGAGAGAGAGAGAGAGAGAGAGAGAGAGAGAGAGGGACATTGTCCTAGAAACTGTTTCTCACAAACTTCCGTATGGCTTCGTTTCCAGTTCAAGGTGCTAGACCTATAGTGTCAGCTTTGAGTCTCTCTGAATTAGATCTGTGTTCTTCTTTTTGATTCTTTATTTTGATAAATATTCGCTGTTTTCGCGAACAAGTATGACATCAGGATCGTTCATGGCGAATATTTGGTCCGGGTACGCTTTGGCACTCGTACTATGTGCTTGAGAGCAAGGAATTATTTTAAACCGTTGGCACTGGGCGAACATTTTCGTGTATTTTTTGCTGTCTAAGCTTGTTGTGTTATCTGTTGTGACAATTTCCCAAGCTTAAGTCGTAGACAAATAATCGTATGAACTGAGAGAGAGAGAGAGAGAGAGAGAGAGAGAGAGAGAGAGAGAGAGAGAGAGAGAGAGAGAGAGAGAGAGCTCAATACCCTCAATTTTCTTTCTCTATAACATTTTTTATCACAAGAGAGAAACAAGCCACACCAAAAGTATAATGAGAGAGAGAGAGAGAGAGAGAGAGAGAGAGAGAGAGATTGTATACTTTTATGTGGGTATCTCCTTTTTGCCAGCATGAATTCATTTAAGCTAATCAAGGGATGATTTCCCTCGCTTGCGTTCCCACATCACCTGACCAACGGTTGGCACACGAGTGATTTTCAAATCCGGCCCCACGTTTCCAGAGATTTCATTCGGATTAGCCTTGCATGTTAGGTCTAGTTCATTGTCCTCCTTTTAAAAGGTTCAGTAAGTGTATCGAGTTTCTGTGCAGTGTAGGCAATTGAATTGCCTCTGTATAGGATGCTGGTTATCCTGAAATCTGAACCACAGCCTTGTCATAAGTCTAATTTTTCATATTATCGAAAGGCAATATGGTGTGGCAACATCTCTTCCTGCTATTTGCAATGTCACTACACTGAGAATGGGATTTTGCATATATATATATATATATATATATATATATATATATATATATATATATATATATATATATATATATATATATATATATATATATCTTCTTATTGTTGAAGCAAAATTCAGGAATAAATTTTTTAAAGTCACTTAAATCTATGACTGAAATAAAAGAAGACCAACATTGACATTTTTTTATTTTCTCTTATTTTATGTACAAGACCCACGTCATGCACACATATGTAAACATGTATGTAGACACATATGCACATGTACACGAGAACCACAAGCACATCTTCATTACTAAAATACTGTACCTAAAACATGCCTTCTATCAAAAAAATATTCTCTTATTACATTAAGTTATTTTTAATGACACAGTGAAGAAATGAGGGGTGGCCATGTCCATTTACTTAGAGACTATATATATATATATATATATATATATATATATATATATATATATATATATATATATATATATATATATATATATATATATATATATATATTAGTCCTATAGCATGGCTAAATGGACATGGCCACGAATTACATGGCTGTACTTCAACAGAAGTACCAGAATGAATACAGTGCTGCTGTACACGCATGATATGCAGTTACTGTCGATGACAAACTCAGCTAAGGAACGATAACTCTGACAAAAAACTATATGATAACTGTGAAAGTGACGCAATGAGAAAAGAAATCTGAAACGTGTAAAATGAATATTTACAAACAAATGAGTATGGTCAGTGATTCTAGGAAGGAAAAATAATAATAATAATAATAATAATAATAATAATAATAATAATAATAATAATAATAATAATAATAATAATAATTGCCTTGTTATAGATCCTTTTAAAAAAGTAAAAAAAAAAATTAACAATGAAAAGACAGTAATCTAGTTTTTCTAGGCCATACTTTCTCGTATGTACAAAATGCACTACAATCTCTCTAACTTCAAAAGATTTCTTCTCATTAAAAAGCTACCATTGATCACAATATATCATGATATACAGACATCTAAAAATGGGGAACAGTTTAAGCATTTCCAATATAACTGTACCAGATCAACTGGATGAGAAGAACAGGAAGAAGAAGAAGAACCACGTAAACATTACAAGCATCGCTCGCTTAACAAACACGTAAACAGGGATTACACGAATCCCGGAACGAATTTCAGCCTTGAGTGCTCTTATTTTCCTTTGTTTAATCCCCCCAAACGGATTTATTTTCGACAACAACATGGAGATGGTAATAAACAACGAACAACTTCCAAAAAAAGGGGGAAGGGATTTCAGACTGTGTCCAGGGAGTCTGGAAATCAAAATCGAATCACCGCAGTTCTTTGCAAAGATGCTCGAAGAAGAAGAATTTATCAAGGAATGAAGACACACTGTACTTGCCTTAAAATGGCAACGAGTATCCAAAACTGCTATCCATGATCACAGCTTCTCTGGCAGTCTAAAATACGTATGTTAAATTGGGCAATCAAAATCCTTCCCGCTAAAACATTTGAAGCCCACAATACAACAGCCAAGGAACTCGGAAATTTCCACAACATTTTCAAAGTGACACAATTTTGTACCCTATTTCTTTAATAGCACTTCTTAAGAAAAGGACACTGACACAACATCGATGGGAAACGGCAAACGAAACAATAGTTTATCTGGCCAATCAAATTGCAACGCTTTCTCTTTCTATCTTTCTTCGCAAGAAGCTGCTACTGACTTGGATTATCCTAGGTCTAACCTGGTTGCTTCTATGACATTATATATCTTTGGGGAAGAACAGAATGCGTTCGTCTACTGAAATCAGACCTATTCTATCAAGAGGAAAATCCTCTAAGCCTATCACAGCTCTTGTGGTCATTCGTAAGAAGCCTTTTCTTTCTCTGTATCTCTCTCTAAATACCAGAAACCTTTTATCCCTCCGCAATGGAGGAACACAGCCATCGGCTGCACATAAAAACATACAGTAATGTATTTACAAAACACAGGCATCTGGGGGCTTCTATCAAACGCGTCAAAAACGAAAAGCTGCCATTTTCCTTAAACCTCGATCGTTGTCGATACCAGAAAGAACTGCACAATTACACTGGAAGTCTTGAAAAAATAAATAAAACTCTAACAACTGTATATTCATCTTTATAAATTGGGAATTTCTATCGATAGACTTGATAAAAACGGTCAACGGGCTAAGTTTTTTGGCCGGGAAGGCAACTTTATCACTTTCCTTTAGACTGTTGTGAGCATAGGCCTAGTGATAAGCTCCTGGGCAGCGCCAATTACAATTTTAGAATTTCCAGGGGAAAAACACTTTCAACAGTTTTAACATTATAACAGAGGATATGAAACCACATTGTTGATTTGTTGGAGGGGTGGAAAGCGAGGGGGGTGGGGAACTTTAACATGTAATAATTTTTTTTTCCTTTTGAGTTCGTCAGTCTCTCAACTTACAAAAATAACAACGACTTTCTTCAACTTTTAAACGTTATGACTAGATAAAAGCGGGAATGAATATCTAAGAAATAAAAGTAAAATCAACAGACTATAACATTAAAGACTGGAGTCTTCATGAGCCACGGTGGCTCTTTGAAAGGCTCATTGAAAAAAAAAGAAAGAAGAAGAATTGACAAGGAGACGCTTCAACGTGGACAGAAGTTCACTAGAGAGCTCTGCTTCAATCGCCTTGTAGATAAAAAAAACGATGGACATTGACAAACGATCGTTGAAAAGCCCGCGGTTTCCCCTTCGACGCGGGCTTGGCTTTTTCTAAGGCTAAGAGAATGAATGCGCTATGTACTGAAGCGATTTATTTAATAATTCGTGTTTTTTTTAATTACTCTTTACATCAACTAAAAAAAGCGTCTTTTATCATCGTGAACAACGTTGGTCGTTTTGAGTGCTGACAGATATAATAAGAAGTTTGCATCCAAGTAGAAAATGAGCGAAAATGAATAAATAAATGACCGGTGATGTTAAACAAAAAATATTTCTTTTGTTAGAAACTCGCTTCTGCTATACGGCAATGAATGCACTTGCAATTCATGAACCTCCTTCATGTTTCGTAAAATCTAATATTTAGGAAAAAATCTACCATTTAAGGGGGGGAAAATGTCCCCAAATCGAATTTTCTTGTATCACACAGCAATGGGGGAAGGCAGAAACGGTCCTCCCGAAACAAGAAGCTCGCAAGATTCGAATCTCTTTGCTGTTCGAACAAAGTTCTGCTTTTGTTATGAGTATTTGGAAACCTTGAAAGTTAGCGGTCACACCGAGGTAATGAGAGTTCCATTTTATTCCATTCCTAAGAACAACGAACCTCATTTACGCAAAACTGGTGACACGAAACGAGCAACCGAGCCTGGGACGACGACCAGGCGAGACTCGAGCGAATCGGACGAAGCCTCGACGCGACAGGAAGACCGAAACCTAAAACCTTCTTGGACCTTTCTGTATGGCGATGTGCAGCCCTTCTCCCAGAAGGTGTGCAGCCCGCCCACTTTGGAAAAGAAAACTAATCTTGAGTTGCTTTGGCAAAAAAAATTGTCATATATAAACCTCACGACAAGCTATTACATATAACTCAGACAGGGAGTAGCTTATAATAGATAGCACCCTCCGTTTAGACTCATCTCTAGAATTTTTCTTCAATGTTTCTACGTAGAAAACCCGACGCAGTAAGAGTGTTGCAGCGCGCCAGACTGCCCTATAAAAACTAGGACTACGGTTCTGCTAATGATAACTCTCCTAATTTGACTAATACTTGAATATCACGTTACTGATATATCTATATAAAAGAGCAATTTGTGTCTCGTGTGCAAAAAATTCTAAGATTTACACTGTTTACCGTACTGGGCCAATATCGAAGTGCCAACACATTATATGCCAGCCCTGCCTGTCTTCAAATGCCCACATTCAGTTACAAGACAGTCGAGTACATGTAACTAGATTCGTAATGAACAACAATAACTAAATGCAGTTTTGAGTTCAATTTGCCATTCACGCAAAAAGCACGCCAGACTCTGATTCTCATCTATAAATCTAATGCAAGTAATTAAAATATAAATGAAAAAAGTGTGCTTTCAAAACTCTAATCGTAAAAAAAAACAAACGCACGCAAATATTGCACTTGGCATGACTTTTTTTTTTTCTTTCGAAGTTTTAAGGCTTTCAAAAATGCTTATTGCATTGAAGGCAACCCATGAACCTGCTATAGAGATCTCACTTCTATCAGTAGTATCAATCACTGATATTTTTGATAATAGAAATCTTTAAGGGACTGTGGTGGTGTTGGTGGGGGTTCTTCAGACGCTGTTGGCGCCGTATGCCGATTGCTTGAATATTGCCGTGATTTCATCGATCGTCTTTCCTTTTGTTTCAGGTACTTTCTTCCAGGTGAAGGCGATGAAGCCTGCCAGGAGGACCACGAAGATCAGGAAGACGTATGGACCTACGAGCTGTTTGGGAGGAAGAGAGGAAAAGTGTTAAAATGGGGTGCACTGGACAATCCTAGTACTATGTGTGAATGGTATGGCGTTTAGAAGTGATCATTTACTTTGGCCACCGAGAGTTTTAAAACGGAACTAGAAACTGATGATAATACAGTAACATTAGCGTTATCTTAACAGCTGTTATCTCTAGGAAAATGTATTTCTCTGAGTGTTAAGACATTTTGGAAGGTAATCACTAAGAGCAGTGTAATTTAAAGTTGGATGAAAGTATCAAGCTGAGTATTATACAAAGGTAGGAAACAACAACAAAAATTATTTAAAAAAAAGGTTTAAAATGTTACTGCAAGTCAACACCTTTATCTGCTACGAGACAAAACGTTGATTAAGACAAGATTTCGCAGAGGGTTGCAGAAGTGGAGTAAAACTCACCTCCTGAATGGGCAGGAAGCCGAGACCGACCAAGAAGGCGGCGGTCCAGTTGACGGCGACAGCAATGGAAGACGCCATGGGACGGGCGTTCTGGGCGAAGAGCTCAGTGACCAGGAACCAGGGGATGGATCCCGGTCCTGTCGCGAACATGACCACGAAGAGGATCACCAGGAAGATGGACAGGTAGCTGACCCAAGGGGCGGTGTCCTTGAGGAGCAGGCAGATGAAGAGGACGAAGACGTCGACCAGCATACCGAAGAGACCTGCCAGCATGAGCGTTTTGCGACCGAACCTTTCGACCATGATGAGGGAGGCGACGGTCATGAGCACGTTCATGGATCCCATAGCGATGGTGGCGTTCAGGGAAGCCTCGTCACTCAAGCCAGCTGATTTATAGATCTTCGTAGAGAAGAAGATAACCTGCAAAGATCAAAGGCGGCGTTTGATAAGGAGTTGCATTCACGCAACGGACAGATATTCCTGAGCAGTCAGAAATGGGTGCCTGTTTGACGCTGTACTTCAGTGAGTCTAGCTGGATGTTTTAGCAACAGGATATGGTTTAAAAATGTTTATTTTACTCACGATAAAGCAGAAATAGAGTCACGTATTACTTACAGCGTTGATTCCAGAAAGTTGCTGAGCAATCATCATCATCATTGAAATGACAAGAGGGATGCGAAGGGTTGGGTTGGACAGAATTTCGCGCAGAGAAATGGATGGGACCAATTTTCCAGCTTCTGCTTCGTTTCTCATCTCTCCCATTTCGTCTTGTACGTTGGAGGAGTCGCGCAACCATGTAAGGGCTGCAAGGAAAAAAGGGTAGACTTAATCTCCTATTCAAATACGTCTTTTAAACAGTTTGTGGCATTAGAGACACCGTCTTTCAATGGCTGTGCTGTAAAAATGGCTGACAAACTTGGGCAATGTGAAATTTCTGATCAGTGTTCTTACTTCATCATTATCTTTTCTTATTGATAGAATTCAACTTTCAGGAGACCTTTAAGGCTTTACAACTCTTCAAAAAGTCATTTGACAGCTAAGTAACTTATTGATTATGTGAAAACCTGCACCTTTTCCCACTCAATATTGCCCACATGGAATATACCCTGTCTAAATGATCCCCATTACTATGTGTGTGCGTGTAAAGCCTTTCACAGAAAAGCCTCTTGAACAATAATCTCTTTCATTCAATATGTAGGACATTCATAACTTCAATCGTCTTACCTCGCTGGGCAGCCATAGGCTCGTCCTTGTTGATGAGAAGGAATTTGGGCGACTCTGGGCAGATGGGGAGGGTGACAAGTTGGAAGACAGCAGGCAGGGCAGTCAGGGCCAATAGGACAGGCCACAGTGTCTCAGTACCCAAGATAGAATCGAGACCCATGACCTGGGAGAACTGTGGAAATATGGAAATGGATATTAGAATACATTCAGCAAAAGACCATTAACAGTTCAGTCAGAGTAAAGGGCTTAGGCCAAAATCAATATGTATCAAAGAGCTTGATTTTATGAACTTTGATGGTAACTGAGTGCCATAAAGGTCTCTGAATATAAGTGAATATTGACAGCCACTGCTCATCCAAAACATTCCGCGCAGGCAACAACACATTTTACTCACCAGGATTGAAATGGTCACGACCAACTGGTAGACGGTACCAATGGCTCCCCTGAGGTTGGTAGGGGCGATTTCAGAGAGATACATAGGGGCGAGACCGGCGTTCAGACCGTTGTTGATACCGATGACGAATCGAGCGGCTATGATCATCTCGTAGGAGTTGGCCATTTGGCAGAATCCGAAGAGGATGGCAGCAAGGACGGCGAAGACATTGTTGACGAGAAGGCCTCCTTTACGTCCGAATCTGGGAGGAAAGTTTGGGATGATCTTGAATGTTCAAAAATTTTTTTATAGGCCTATCTTTTTAATGTAACACTAACACTAAAGATTATAGTAGTGTTCTTTATCTTTTGAAGGCAATACTATTTTATAGGCCTATCTTTTAATTTAACACTAACACTAAAGATTATAGCAGTATTCTTCATCATTATCTTTTGAAGGGAACACTATTTTATAGGCCTATCTTTTTAAAGTAACACTAACACTAAAGATTATAGCAGTATTCTTCATCTTCTTTATCTTTTGAAGGGAACACTAGCGACTACAGTATAGTAGTAATAATAGGCCTAAATATGCTTATACCTTTAAACTCTGACAAAACCGTTGAGACATAGTACTAACCTCGTTGAGAAGATTCCAGTCAAGGCGCCTCCGATCATACCGCCGATACAGTAAATGGAAACCATTATAGATATGATGACAGTCTGGACGGAGTCCGTCAGATATTCACCATGACGCTCGTAGTTGGTCTGATTGATCCAGTTTTCGATAAGCTGCAAAGAGAGGAAGATTGTTTAGCATTTCACACTATATTTAAATAGCATCGGAGAAATTATAAGCTTACTCTGCTAACTTGAATTTAGACCAGACAGATACCTGTCAACATTGAGTTGATTTATTGTCATTCAGAATGCATCATTTCTGTATACGCTCAAGATCAAATGTATTATGCACAGGCCAACGTATGCCTCTGTATAGGGTCATTTCGTTAAATCCATTTTTTCGTCCGTTCACCTAAGCAGTGAACTAGGTACCAGGCAGTTAGTTGCCAACTGTAGGTCATTGGTAGGAAGGAAGGGAATGGGTAAGAATCAGCATGATAGCATCTTCTCGAGTCATCCCGTTTTAAAGGAAAGGGTGAATTATATATATATATATATATATATATATATATATATATATATATATATATATATATATATATATATATATATATATATATGATTGCTGATTAGAGTGAATGAACTTCTCTGTTTACTTCAGTTTTCTTTCTTAAAGCTGAACAAATGACAGCAGCCTCTAACAATGGAACAATTGGGAAACCTTACAAGTTAAGGAAAACCTGGAAGATGTAAGTAACTCTAGACAAGGACTTCCCAACTTGATTTGCTTGTTTGCTGTTTTTTACTTGTTTATTTATTCTGGTACATAATTGCGCTATCTTTTTAAGTTCGTAGCATATTTCCTGTTTCTTTTGACAGTAAACTGAGTGATACGATGTGAATATTGCACAAATATGGCCTTGAAGAAATAGAAATATGCCTTGCTTCATAAACCATCCATTTTCTGGATAAAAATGAAGTTTGTATCTGAGTTCTTAAATACAAAGCTCCTTCTAGTACTAAAAAACCTGCCCAGGGGAGGGCTTGGCTAGAGAGGCTGATCTGTTGGCTCAGCCACCGGGTTGCCTCAGAGATTCTGAACAACAGGTTTTTCGTACACTGAAGCGGAAGGGGGAACCTCGGCGCCACGTAGCTAGATTATCAGCAATTTGACACTCCCCTTTTTTCTCAAACCGTGCGCGGGATCTTGTCCCCGTCTTTCGAGAAGCTGATTATATAAGGGGTTTCTTCATTTGTGAGAGTACGCTTCTGGGCGGTAAAGTAGGTCTATGAGGGAAGGGGAGAGTCTAGAGGGGGAGCTCTAGGCCTATTCCTTACTACAGTATATATAAATACACATCGTCAGTTACATCGTTTAGTCCTACACTTTCGTTACCGGGAACTTTATCTTGTATAATAATTGATAGCCACAACTTGAAAACTCGTGATAGATATAATTTTGAATGTAAAATGACAAAATTTGGGAGTTTTGCAACGATATGCATGACTATTCAGAAGTTCATAGCATCCTATCCGAAAGTTGTACGTGATCGGACCGGAAAATAAGGTTCTTAAAAGATTGATTTTTTTTTCTAAGCAAATGTCAGTTCTGAAAAATCTAGAGACGACAGGATTACGTAGGATTTTGGAATATTCAGTGTCAATATGACTCGCTAGGAAACCAGCGTCTTTCCCTTTCTCTCTGAAACTGTATTCGTCCTATGAGGTAAACTCACAGCAAACAAAGATACAATGTAGTTCACTGTCGCTTGTCATGGCGTTCTATTAATGTACTATAGTAACAACCTCTCCTCGAGATTTATTTTAGAAGTCAAGCAATGTCGCGGCACGCCCCTATGTTCTTTGACGGGATTGGTGGAGAAAATCGTCCAATAAGAGAGCTTACGCGAGACCGTGCCCCCAAGTCTTTTCTTAGCTCTATATGTGATTATGCGTACCCTAAGCTCTTTTGCTATGTCACCTGACTGTCTGAAATCTCTTGGTTTGACATTTTGGCGCTGTCTTTTAATATCTTCGCATGTAAATGTGTTATATTAATGATTATATGTCTTGATGCGTATCATTTTGCGCAATCTCAGTCCGCTAATGTTCAGTAGGCATGAAAAATATTATACTCCCGTTTCCCCTCCCGTCAGCCTGAAATCTACCTTTATTTTCTTAACTTCCAGATCTGTCCAGCCATTCTCAAATCTGACATCGCTGTTTTTAATAATAACGATATCTGGCATGTTAGCAACAGTAATTAATTGCAGAATGGAAATATTTGATCCCAAATTAGTATGGTGTAATTTTCCGTAATATTTTACGCTCGTTGTCCCTGGCGATAAAACTCGGTCTTGTTTACATTACGATTAATGTCTGTGCGTTTGTGAACGATTTGTATTTTTTTGATTGATATGTGTTACAATTTCCGCTAAGTCATACCGGTGATCATCAGTCCTTGTAAAGGTATGTTGTTGGACGCGTATTGTCTTGAGAGGACAAAATATTTACAAATATTTGCGGGAAAACTTTGAATTATTTAAGGCTGGCTCCAGTCAGCCGTCACTTTACGACCATTTCTTCGAACCTTGGCCCAAATGTCTCATTGTTTAAGTCTTTTATTAACCCATGGTATACCCACAGTCGAAACAAGGACGACTGATTCCGTTTGCTTTAGTGGTGATTTAATTATTTGATTTTCTAGACCTCCTATTTTTTCCTCACGATGCCTTGCCTGTAACTTGTAAGTGTAGCCTATGGTAGCCTAGGCTACAGCGAGAAAGGTGATCCAGAAGCGTATCCTTGGTTACCTTTATATATATATATAATATAAGACGAACCAGTAGCGCGTATCATTATATACTGTATATATATATATATATATATATATATATATATACTATATATATATATATATATATATATATATATATATATATCACATACTCTGATACCGTGGGTGGGTTAGTGGGCGTCGTCTTACGTATGTTCTGCGGTATATATTTGATATAACATCTAACAGTGTGGGCTGTTGGCAACGTCCAAGGGAGTCATGTGAGTTAGGTTTCCCGGAAAGATGGGACGGAGCACGAGTTGGCCTATGAAATTTTTAAAACTTGTAGAAATCCCCACTTAAATTTAAATAGATTCTTTGGCCTGGGAGGACAGACAATACCTTTAGCTGTCAAGTCACCTTGTATCGTGATCACAAGACACGCGTCAATAAAAAGACGTGAGAAAACTGTCACGACTGTTCATGAAAAGCAGAGAGTTGAATCTGCCAGTTGTCCGGGTGCCAAGATGCGTCTCTTTCCTGGTGCCAACTATCTCGTCTATTCCGGCGTTTAAATTCAGAAGAAAAAAAAAAGAGAGAGGGAAAAGTTTCACATGGCAACCCTTACCCATCAAGCCACGTGAGTCCCATTATTCCTGTCTCCGGCATTTCATCATAGTCTCATTTCACTTAGGCCTACGTCTTCTGTGTCTTTAGGCTTATTAAATCTCTTGCACCCCCGTGGTTTTTCAAGGATTAGGAACTATATAGGTAACGGGTTAACCTTATCCGTACATTGTATCAAGTGTGCATCTTATTATTATTATTATTATTATTATTATTATTATTATTATTATTATTAAAGTGAGAGCTATCATTCATAGGAAAACCCTTGTTAGTCACTTTTACGATTTCGTTTTATTTACTTTGGCGATCCTAGCTGACAATAGACATTTTGGTAGGTACTTTGGGTTAAAAGTGTACAAGTAGTGGTACAGTTATCTCACTGCTTACCTTTTGTGGAGCGTTGATGACACCCAGATTGTAGCCATGTTGGAAGGCTGAGCCTAATGCTGCTGCGGCTACGGCAAAACCTAGCCGGGCGTTGAAACCCTGAGGAGAAAAAGAAATTGAAATGAACGTTAGTACTAGTGTGTGGATCATAGGCCTAAGAAACATTATATAATATATATATCCATATATATATTACATTACTAAGAAGAGTATTTGCGCATTTACCAATTTATGGAAACATTCTGCGACTTTTTGTTACATTTTTATCATGAAGATCATTAGAACAAGTCAAGGTTGCTCAAAAAGCCAAGTTTTTGTAGTAAGCCTTACGCCCAACTTTGTCCTAGAAATGGTTTAGAGAACAGTTACCGTCAAACCTTATTGAAAATTGATGTTACATAGCGTTGAATTCATTTATATATATATATATATATATATATATATATATATATATATATATATATATATGTATATGTATGTGTGTGTTTGTAACACGCTTTTCCCCGTCCTAGATTTAGACGCATAGAAATGTTCTACAGTCAAAGTTTAGGCATATATATATATATATATATATATATATATATATATATATATATATATATATATATATATATATATATATATATATATGTAACACGTTTTCCCCGTCCTAGATTTAGACGCATAGAAATGTTCTACAGTCCAAAGTTTAGGCAAACAAATATCAATAAAAAAAAAAACATGTAAAACTCGGGTTATAATTTTAGCAACAACGTTTCCTTCCTCGCAGTTTGGTATGTACGCTCACCCAAGTCTGTTCTCAGAAGGTGAACAACTTGGGAAGCTCAGACGACCTTGGTGTAACAGTTCTGTCAGGCACCGCAAGTTCCGAAGAGGCGTGGATACCTCTTGATAACCAGATGCAAGACCAACAAGGTCTGCGAAATTTAGTTTGAGCTAGTTCGGGCAAAGGTTCTCTCTCTCTCTCTCTCTCTCTCTCTCTCTCTCTCTCTCTCTCTCTCTCTCTGGGTCCGGTTTTTTGCTATCGTTTGGAGGATGTTTAAGTATTAGATGAGGTAGGAAGACAACGAAAAATTTAGTGAAATGCGTTCTCTTTTAAACTTGCAGATTCCGTTGCAAACCCGTTGCTGGATTTCGTCTCGTAGAAAACGGTTGATAGGGTTCCAAGGGAGACTAAAATAAAATGTAAAATCCTTCCGGTATTTTGGAAAGTTGAATAACCCAGTTAAATTCTTCCCAGTAATCTTGATTATTTGTGAGTGAGCTTGCATATGAACTGTATCGAAACTGTGTACCAGCCTACTTTTAATCACTGACGTAAATCGGAAAGGTACGAAAAAGCTTAACTAAAAGCTCTTCAATAACAGTGCCAAGTAAGGTACCCTAGAGGGCCATTTAAATTTGTTCAGGAAGAAGGTTACTAGGAAATGGTACAAGGTTTCTCTCTCTCTCTCTCTCTCTCTCTATCTCGTGTTTCGCATCACTAAATATAAATTTATTTAGCGCATACTGTGTTAGCAGAATTATTACGAAATGATTGCAGTGTTAGTCTAATTCCTTTTAATTTTACAGTAAATTTTAATTTTGAAATAGTAGGTGTACAGTGATATAGAATATTGTTTATTTTAAAATATCAGGTGTACATTCTGGTAAGTAGTTTAAATGTCGAGGGTGGTAGAGTGGCAGTGTCATTTATATTCCTGAATTTATATTGTTTCAGCCAAAATGCTAAGTGCTACTTAATATAAGAGTACTGATAAATAAAATGAGGTAATGGAACTGGTAATTGATATTTTCGTTTATGTATTCGTGCTGATATCTCTTAAATGAATAATAGATTATTATTATTATTATTATTATTATTATTATTATTATTATTATTATTATTATTATTATTATTATTATTATTATTATTCAGAAGGTGAACTATATTCATATGGAACAAGCCCACAGAGCCATTGACTTGAAATTCAAGCTTCCAAAGAATATGGTGATCATTAGAAAGAAGTAACAGTTGGTAATAGGAAAACAGAAAGAAAGAAGAGAACACTTATTAAAAAAAGAAAAATTAGATTAACAAAGAAACAGAAATGTAAATAACAAATAAATAGAAATGGAAGGAAATTATTAAAGTAAATAAATTAAGTAACTTTCTAAATAGATAGATAAGAAATTATTAATGTAAATGAATTAAGTAACTTTCTAAATAGATAGATAAATAAATGTATTAATAAGTAAACAAAGTGATCCCAGAATACTTCCTTTTCGGGGCACGTTCCTCCTTCTCCCCCACCTCACCCACCAACCTTTCCCCCCCCCCCCCCCGTCCTTTAGCCGTGCTAGCTCAGACGACCACCAGCCTTCATTATTAAAAGTTGAAGGCCTGCCGGCATTTGCGGAATTTAATATAGGGGCGTTTTCTCGTCTCCTCAGTAATAAAAAAAAAAAAAATTTTTAGATTTATCGGCGAGAGAACGGAATAAATATTTACGTGTATAATTGCCCGGAAATTACGTACACACTCTCTCTCTCTCTCTCTCTCTCTCACTCTCTCTCTCTCTCTGAATTATTAATTTTACTTATCGATGGCGCAGGATGAGTATTTATGTACGATCTCTCTCTCTCTCTCCGTTTCCAGGATTAGCTATTTCTTGTCGAGGGAACTGGATTAGTATTTATGTACGATTCTCTCTCTCTCTCTCTCTCTCTCTCTCTCTCTCTCTCTCTCTCTCTCTCTCTCTCTCTCTCTCTCTCTCTCTGTATACTACGTTTTTCAGGTACTAACGGGAATCATTTTATTTCTGACATACACATAAATATTTAAAGAATAAATCGAAGTCTTCAAATTGGATGTTCTAAAAAAAAAAAGAAAAACACACAGCCCAGGTTCTAGCGAAGTCCCGTGACTAGTTTTTTTTTTTACTGTTCTGAAAAAAAAAACTAAACTAGACCCGCTGCCAAATTCGCGCAGGTTCTCTGATAAGGAAAAAATTTACAAGTTTCGATTTTACTGAAATTTTTATGGAAAAGAAATGTAATATATATATATATATATATATAAAAAAGTAATTTACAGTTGTCACCGTTTTAAAAGACGCTTGAATTTGGGTATAGGTTTGAGTGTGTCTTGCTATGTACGTAGAACGTTAGATTGCTTGTTTTTCGAGAGCATTATGTCAAGCACTGCTCCAGATTATACACGTTAAACGTTAGATTACATAGCTGAACGTCTTGCTATTCAAGTTGTACGAATCGAAACGTGCATATTACAAAAACGTTCATAAATAAAAGGAGCAAATAAAAACGTTTGTTATAATCATCAACAACTCGTTTAAGTACATTTTAATGTCAGAAAAACTTAAACTTACTATCCCTGAAACATTACTTTTACATACGTGTAAATAATCCAGTGCCATGTATAAGTTTAACCTATTCAGAATCACGGATAAAACCCTTTACTAATGTAGGAAGGGCGCTTACGTTACATGCTTGGGCAACCATTGACCCTAACCTAAAGAAGAAGAAGAAAAAAGAAAAAACAAATTCTCTAGGTTGGTGCCATATAGGTGGCACTGGCATATCAGAAGTCCTTGAAATAATTCTAGTCTCTGGTGTGCTTCCAAGTATTTTACCGTCGTTTTGCCTTCACTAGTACAAGGTGGAGTTTTTTTTTTCTACTTCATTCTCGAACCAGGAGGAAAGGAAAAGTCCCTTTCATCTATGGCTCAAAGAAAGAGTCCTTGCTGATAATCGTGTTTTTATAGTCGGCGTCAATGTTTTTCTGCGGGTCTCCCTAATATAAATTGACTTGGATCTTTTAAGTAGTTTTCCTTGTATTTTGTAATTTACTTACGTTTTCATCTAATTATTTATTAATTTGTCATTTTTTTCTTTTCTGATAACAGATCTCTTTCTGCATTTCCTATTACCTTCTATTACTTCATCCAAATGAACGCCACATTCCTTGGAAGGTTTAAATTTCAAGTTAGTGGCCCCTGTTGGCCTGTTCCGTATGAACAAGGTTCATCTTCTGAGTAATAAAAATAATAATAATCTTGGTTTTGTGGGAACTAGAGAAGAAATAAATCTCTGCAGGTGTGGGAGTTAATGTCGTCCGTGGCAGAGCTTACAAAACCCCGTGTGGAAACTTGCCCAAGGTTACAGCCTTTGGGGGGGAATAAACTGAGCGTCTATCGTTGATTTTTCCTTGCAGTGTCGTCTGATTTATTCCTACCATCGATTTCATTTACTCATTGGAATAGAGACATACTATTAGGCTTAAGGAGAAGTCTAAAAAACGGCATTAGTTTTATATTAAAGTACGGTTAAACTTATATAAGGAGACGAACGCATAAAATCTGAAATACGGGCGTACCTCAAGGCTGCATCCTAGGGCCTAATCTGTTTCACAAAACTCCGGGAAAACATTCTGAAATTATGGACGAAAGTGGAACATCTGGTATAGAGGAATGAACAGCTGTACAACAAGTGTCGTAGCTTCTATCTACTACACCTGCTACAGAGTGTTCACCAGTATGAACGAGGCGGTGGAAATCATCAAAACTCATCAGTGTATGAGTATCCTAGGGTATGAGTTGAACCTTCTCATTGAATTCAGACGGTGTCGTATTAGTAGAAGGGTTACGTATCAGTGAGGTTAATAATTATGTCCCTATTATTCTCGACGTGGAAGACTGTGCACGATCATAATCTCGTTTGTAGCTTGACCTACGAAGAAATGAAAGAATGGTAATTGATTGAAATAGCCAAAGTGTGTATATATATTATATATACATATATATATATATATATATATATATATATTGTATATATATATATATATATATATATATATATATATATATACATATATATATATATAATATATATAATAATATATATATATATATATATATATATGTATATATATATATATATATATTGTATATATATATATATATATATATATATATATATATATATATATATATATATATATATATATATATATATATATTATATTTATTTGTGTGTGTGTATCCCTCAGGTATCGTTAAGCTATTTCGTAAACATTTTATTATCTCCTGTTTTTATCAACTTCTTAACATTCGCTTCTCTGTTTTCCTCTCCGCAATATAATTCTTCCGAAAAATTAGGAAAAGTGACTGACGTTTCTCCTCGTTGAGTCACCAACGAAGAGATACCGGTTTGGGCAGGCAGCGTTGCTGCACAGACTGACCAGACCTGATTTGCAATTGTAAGTCTGGAACGTGTAATGAATTCGCAAGAGGCGTCGTATTTCCGATTTTTTAAAAAAACTGTTATCATTTTATTTTTATTTTCTTTGAAGAATGTCGTCAGCGAATTGTTTACAAATTACCGAGGTTCGTGTTCGTGCACATTTCCAATTTTGATGTAGAGTAAATAATATGTGTATTAAGTTATAGTTTGATACGGAGCTTCTTTTTTTGCCACGTAGACATTACTAAGTTATTTTGATACGAAGATTCGTATTTGCCACCTATACATTACTCAATTCATCTTCTCATTGAAAAATTTCGTATAGACAGTCATCCAAGCGCGTATGTGTTTGTGTTATATTTTTAAGGTAAAAAGAATATTTAGTTACTTTCTTACTAATACCCGATTTCATTTCATCCGCATAACATTTGTCCAAATCTTTTCATTCATCCTTTCATCCACGTTCAGTGTCATACACGATCTCATTCATTCATCCAGAGTGCTCTTTTCATTTATCATCTGTTCTCTTTCATCTCTCGAATTCACCACACGTTAATTTCTACTATTCTTCATTCCGTTGGCTGATTTCCGGTCCTCAGAGCTCGCACACCATTCACTATCTTATCTCTCGTTACAATCCCACGTCAGCTTAGCGCAATTCGCTTTATTCCCCCTGGAATAAACCGCAGAATTCAGCGACTGCCGGCATTGCATCACACTCCCGTCTAATTCGCTCGACTCCGACATCCGTCAATCCCGGCAGAAAGTTCCACAGATGCACCCCGCGGGAATTAACGAAAAATTTTTTTTGAAAAATGGAACACTTCACTTTCAATCATCTGAAATCGATAGCCCCGGACAGTTGGAGGGAAATGATTGACAACAGACTGGCGGATCTTACCCCTATTGATATGATGACCATTTCGACGCGTCGGTTATTCCCAGGAAAAGGAAAATCTGTTTTCCGACGAAAGGGAGTCTGATTGGCTCAAGAAGAAGAAGAACAAGATGCAGGAGGTCGAGATACCAGATGAGGAAGAAGTTACTGCTGCTTTCCGATCTGTTCCGTTGACGTTCCAGGAAACACTCGAGACTTTGTGTATATATATATATATGCGTGTGTGTTCCTGAAGGCGCTTCGGGCAAGTTACGCTACTTTCTTCAAGTACTACCTTCCTCTGCTTCGGGATCACGACACTGGCGGCGTTTTAGCGGCAACTGGCGGTGCGAGCGCTCAGGCTGCCGTATAAATAGCCGTCGCAGGCTGGGGGCGGGGGATGGGCGGGTGTGTTGTCCCGTACTGGGAGGGGTAGGGGAGCCGGGGGGAGTAGTGAGAGCGGGGTGGAAGGCTTTCATATATGCTCATTTTTTTTTTTTTTTGTCGTAACATCTTTCGCCTGATGCAATATCTGCCGCCTTTATATCGTTTCAGAGCTAAAGTGACTGAATACAAATGACTTCTTTGAATTTTGTGATGATTTTTTTCCTGGACCGTAATAAAAAAGATAGTGATGTAGAATAGAATGGGTAACCCCGAATTGCTTTCGCAAGCATTATATTCTCGGGTTGTGCTTGATGAGGTGTCCGTTAAAACCCCCCCTCATCCTTTCCCCACCCCTTACCCTACCCCTCCCCTTAACCTGTCCAGAGTGATGCATCCGCTGAAGAATTAAAAAAAATAAATAAAAAGAATCTCTACTCATTTGGTATTGTTGCTCGTCCTTTTTCATACACTGACATTTCGCATTCTCTCGCTATGAAGAGAAAGTTTATGTTTTCGGGGGAAAATTGGAAAATATTTGTATCTTTTATGTTATTGAATCCTTGTTGATAAATGAGAAGTTTTGGATATGATTACTTTATGATTCAGATTCGTCAGGAAATTATTATTATTGTTATTATTATTATTATTATTATTATTATTATTATTATTATTATTATTATTATTATTATTATTATTATTATTATTTACATAAAATCTCATAATCTTTGAGTCGCTAAAATGGTGAAGAAATCCAGAATGATGTCATTGTAAAATGTATATTACTTTATTATTCAGATTCGTCAGGGAGTTATTATTGTTATTATTAATATTATTATTATTATTATTATTATTATTATTATTATTATTATTATTATTATTATTATTATTATTATTATTTGTAAAGAATCTCATAATCTTTGAGTCCTAAAACTGTGAAGAAATCCACAGTGATGTCATTGTAAAATATATATTAAAAATATATACATAAAATTTACAGGAACTTTTGAGAACCTGCTCAGATCTCATATCAATCTGCTCTTGTTATTTACACACACACACACACACACACACACACACACACACACACACACATACACACATATACATATATATATATATATATATATATATATATATATATATGTATATATATATATATATATATATATATATATATATATATATATATATATATATATATATATATATATTATATATATATATATTACACCATTACTATGTGATTTATTCATTACTATTATTATTATTATTATTATTATTATTATTATTATTATTAGTAGTAGTAGTAGTAGTAGTATATTTTTGTTTTTCATAATTATTATTATTATTATTATCTCGGCATATTGCAAAATCTCATAACAGACAGGCAGAGATGAATTATGAAGACTAACTTTAAGAAGAGTTATCATCGAGCACTGTAAAAATAAAACTCAACTCAGACGGACAGACAGAGGAATTATGAAAGAGTTTGAAAGAGTTATTGTAGAACACAGCAGAAATAAAACGTATGAGGCACGAGACACCGCTCGCGTGGCAATAACTTCTTGAACGTGTAAACATTTTAAGCTTTATTATGCATTAAATTTTTTTTCTCCTCCTTGCCAAAAAAAAAAAAAAACCGGTTTATAGAACTCGTGTGACGATGAGTGTTGCGGGTGAATGAAATTCGACGGAAATAAGACAAAAAAATTTTTTTTTTGCAATTTTGCAATTTTTATGCCAAGCATGTGCGGAAGTTATTTTTGTATTTAAGTTTTGCATTGATTCAAAGGATGTTGAACTTTATATATACATATATATATATAATATAGATATTGCGTAACATGTATGTATATATATATATATATATATATATATATATATATATATATATGTATATATGATATATATGTGTGTATGTATATATATGTTAGTTTGTGTGTATTATGTATGTGTGTATGCATGCATGCATGTATATGAAAGATCCCCAACAGCCTCGAAATTTGATCCAAGGAGCCTCTTAATCTAAGCACTGAATAATGTACTTGATATTTATTCGACTGTGGTGAGTTGTCAGCAGAGCAGAATAGGGCATGAGGCCAGCATCCTCATCCCGAAAAAGCCTTTCTTAGTGTATTTGAATAAGTTGATGTACATTTACTTCTTTCTCGTAAATAGATTCCGATACAACAGAAATGTTCCAATGTGCAACAAGCTCGCCCACATAAAAAACACGTGACGAATATATCTTCGAACCTGGTCAACTCCCAAGTTCAAACGGCGTCCTCTGGGAGACCTCCTGAGGGAGGCATTGCTTGGTTTTAAAACCCCAGGGGAAGATTAATCTTTTTTTTTTGGGGGGGAGAGGGGGGGACCCCGGGGGCGTGATTAATTTTTTTTTTTAGTTATTTTCAGTTCGTTCATTTTTCTCTCGACCTTTTCTCCATGCCCTGCCTTCCTGAGCAGCCAATGGGAACGTCGAACGTAGTTAGCAACTGAGATTGAGTACTCTTCGTCGGGCGTGCAGCAGCAACCGTCGCAGTTTGGCAGCTTTATTGAAATAGCTCACCGTGCTTGCGCGCTTGATTGCTTGCTTGCTGTGCTAGTCTCCGTGCTGCTGCTATACTGCTGCTTCTGCTGCTGCTGGAGGGGGATATAAAGCAGCAGCAGCAGCAGTAAGAGCAGTAGGAGCAGTAGCCATCACGTCCTTGGGGCTAGGATGGGGGCGGGGGGGGGGGCTGCCTTTAAGGGGCTAGGTAACAGCCCCTGGAGGAGGAATAGGGAGAGGGCTGAAGGCGTATAGGAAAGCAAGCATATGCTTCCTCGTCTTGTGGCTGGGAGGGTCTGGCTTCTTGGAAGAGGAGGAGGAGGAGGAGGAGGAGGAAGAAGAAGAGGTAGAAAGGGAAGAAGGGG